>NW_025861109.1:47294-106264 GCF_002878395.1 Capsicum annuum
ATTTATCAAGGTTCAAGCTTTACATCATAAACATATATAAATTCCTTTAAAATCTGAAAATTTAGCCATAAGGCACAAAATATCATCATTCTCATATAATTTCACTTCTAAAATATCAAAAACATCATAATCTAATGATAATCAATATAGGATATAAATTCATGCTTCAAAATCATAGTAAAACATATAAAATCCATAACTTCATAATAGAAAGTATTTTTGGGCACAAGAACGAAATGGTGTTCTTGTTGAAAAATTCCACATACCTTAAACTTGAAGCTTTGAATGAACTCTTGACCTTGGGACTCAACATAAAAATAATGAGTGTTTCTTGTAGCCCTCGGAATGGGGATTCTGAATCTCGAAGAATTATTGAAAACTCATGGTTGAATCTTGAGATATTTGAATTTTTAGGTTGAAATCCTAATGAATGTTCTTGGTGATTTTGAGAGAAAGTAAACTTATTTTGGTGTTATGGGAGTTTAATCCCGTGTTCTAGACATATATAGGGGTGTTTTTGGCATTTGAAAGTGAGGTATGCGGTGCACAACCCATGGCAGACCTTAAGGTGTTCGTCGTACACCTTATGGCAGACATTTAAGTATGCCTTGCACTCCCAATCGCATATATTTGATTGAGCGGCGCATTGCCCATCGCACACCCTTACTGCCTCTCACGAAAATGGGCATAACGCTTCGCTCGAGTATTAGATTTTTGTGAAATTGGTATCGTTGGAAAGTTAATTCAATTATCTATAATTTGATAGGTCTTGGGATGAAAAATTCCATGTATATTAAGAGATATAAACGTTTGAATTTGAACCTTGTTGAATCAAATGTCAAACTTTGGATGAATCAATTGGTCTTAGCTCAACTTTGTTCTAGGTCATTGCTATGAACATTTTTCACCTCTAAACTAATCCATAGAATAGGATAATGACCATGCAACTTGTATTCATGTGAGAATCACTTGGATTAGAGCTTAGACGCACAGGATCGACGGTTAGAATTCTAGCACGAAAATATGGGGTACTAAAGTTCATCCACGGCGTCTTGTAGAAAAGCAACGTCCCATACTGGGTCAGCCATAATATTTAATATGCCCAAATTATAACTCTCCTACAAGAGTATAAGCGGTCGTTGTTAAATATATAAACCAACTAGGTTGGGGTCGAATCCCACTGGGAATATGGGGATAATTAAGTTGTATGCGAATTAGTTGACTTTTAATAATTTGTTTTCGTAAAATAAATAGGGGGATTTGATTCAGTTCACAAATTAATGGTTTAAGTTTAACAAGATAAAATATGTGTGGTAGTATTCAAATTCAGAGAAATAGCAATCTAGGGTTATGTCCACCTTGTAGTTTTCAATACTAACTATGGGCTTTACGACTTCATACATACATCGTGCTTACAGAGAAATGTATTGTATTTAATAACATAATCCTAGTGTTTCTCAACCATCAAGGACTAATTCACTTTAGTTCTAGCGAATCAAAAGCGTTTACCAAAAACAATACAAAATCTCCAAGTAATTAATCCTGTTAAGGCATTAACATATGAAATAGGGGTTGGAAATCCTATTTTCTAATCACTACTCTCTTTTTCGAACATCAACCTTTTTTTCGAACAAGTTGTATTTTAAGACATATCATTTATATTTGCAACCATGAGAATTCAAGATAACCGAAGAGAGTATGATGTAAACAAATTAATGCATAATGAATTCAAAACCCAAAGTGACAGATTGTATGCTACAAGGCTTCCATAACCCTAACCAATAAACTTAGCTACTCATGGGTAAAATGGAAATCACAATAGAAATATTCATCATACCAAAAACTAGAAGAAGATCTTGGTAGAGAAGATGAATAGAATTTCTCCCTTACTGTAAGCCGCCTCTCTCCAATTCCAAAATAATACAGAATAATGAATTATCAATAAAAATTCAGCATCAAATCTTTTTAATAATATTTTCCCTCATAATTGATTTCTAAGTCCATGAACTAATTATAAATCACAAACTAGTCTTGGACATAATTTTTAGGCGCCACATTTGGTCCAGACTGCTACTCTCTCTTATGTCATATGTCATCCGCATTCCATAGTCCCATTATGTCTTTATCTACCTCATTAATACCTGAAATCATTCTAATCACAACGGTTAGCTCAATTACATAGAAGTAGAGTAAAAACATAAGAAATTAGGCACTTTGTTCTCTAAACTTAGCTAAAATATGGATAATTTATGGTTCTTAGGCGTATAAATACACCCAAGATCATCACCCCACACTTAAAGCTTTGTTCGTCCTCGAACAACATATTCATTTATGCATACTACACAAGTCTTAGCACCCACAAAGGAAGAAAAGATTCTCAAATAGGCTCACACAACAATTATGAACAAGAAGTAGATTCAGGAATCATTACTAGAGACAACTATAATGCTCCAAAGTTTTTCCTACCTAAATTTTTGTCCCTAAAGTATTAAGCATTGGATTCTAGAATAATATATACTTATTTCCCTGTGGAATTCCTTAGATTTTAAATTTTCATCATGTACATGATTGAATAAGTTTTCTGTCGACATAAGATTCATCCAAAAAGGACACTCGGTGAAGGAGTTATGGTTAATTTAAGACCTAGTCATAAAATACCGGCATTTCTGTCCTTGGCGCGTCGCAAAGAAGGTGTAGAAGATGATGTTCAATTTCCAGTGAGACACCACGATGGTGGCACATACCTACGCTACCACCACAGACCTAATTGAAAGTCACAAAACAAAATCATACCGCAAAACTTTTTGGGTTGGATTAACATAATTCGGGGCACATCTCTAACACGAATCATACTTGAGCCTTACACATTTGACCACTTTAACTTACCTGTAATATTCCCATCACTCCTAAACTTACCACCGTTGACATGGCTCAATTTCAAACCAAATTTGGTACTAATCTCCTCCTTAGTACTTCATGGACCTACACTTAATCAAAAACCACAAAAATGATTAGAAGGGTGGGTTGCCTCCCACCAAGCATCGTAGTTTTAGTCGTGGCTCGAATCTTATTTTTGTATTTTTATGTAACATGAATAAATGAAAATAAAATCATGGGTTGCCTCCTATGCAACGCTTGATTTAACGTCGTGGCACGAGTCGATTATCTTGACTACATAGACTTCATCAAGATACATCGATGATACCATTTGCACCTCATTTGTTGGATTAAGAAAATGTTTTATTCCAAGTCCAACCACTTTGAAGTTACTCACATCCTTTTTTGCAAGTTCAACCAAACCAGCTATATTCTCTACAACAGACCTATCCTTAACTGGTACATCTCTCTCATCTACGTAGAATACATCAAAAATTGAGAATACACTCATCTCCTTTTGTTGTTTCATAGACCGACATACTTCAAAACTAATTTCTTTCTCGTTGAGCCTAAATTTCAGCTCATTCAGCTCCATGTCAACTAATACTCTCCCAGTTGCTAAGAATGGCCTACCCAAAATTATAGGAACTTTAAAGTCTACTTCACAATCAAGAATTACAAATTCAGCAGGAAATATAAAATCCGCAACTTTTACAAGTACATCATGTAGAATCCCAATCATTCTTTTTACCGATCTATTTGCCATTAAAAGCCGCATATTAGTGGGCATAGGATCTCCCAAACCCAGTTTCTTAAAAACTGTCAATGGCATAAGATTTATACTTGCCCCAAGATCACAAAGGGCCTTTTTAAACTTTAGCAATCCAATCGTACATGGAACAGTAAATGCTCCCAGATCAGCTTTTTTCTGGATAATAGATATTGTAGCAATAGAACTACAATGATGAAGATTGTGTACTGATTCTTAGCTCACAGTCCTTTTCTTCATCAAACAGGTCTTTCATAAACTTAGCATATCTGGGCATCTGTTCTAGTGCTTCAACTATAGGTACATTCACTATCAACTGCTTCAACATAGCCATGAATTTGCTAAAATTGCCATCATCTTCTTTCTTCTTTAACCATTATGGAAATAGGGGTGGTAGCCTTGGGATTTCAACTGGAACAACTTCTACCTCTTTTCTTATGCCTTGCTCTATATCACTAATATGCTTCGGCTTAGGTGGTTGTTCCATTTCTGGACTCTTTTTTTCTGAACCTCCTAACTTCACAGGCATCACCGGAGATTCATCAACAATCTCCCAATCCATTTCAACCTCATCAGTATAAGAAGATGCTCCTAAACCTGGACTAGATAACATCTTACTGCTCCTAGTGGTAATGGCCATACACGAACTATCAGTCCTCGAATTCTGAACTATATCACTTAGTAGAGTCCCATTCTATCTTTGGTTAAATGTTGCAAAAAATTGGCTCATCTGCTGCTCTAGTTGTTTAATAGCAATTAAGTGTGAATTTACTAGTTGACTCATGGAAGATATGTCACTCTTCATAGTAGTCACCATAGAATTAGTCGCCTCAACTCCCTTTAATAGTTTCTCCATCATGTCCTCCATGGACATTTTGCCTGAACTGGTGATAGCAATATCACGGCTTCCAAGAGGTACATACAGTCCACTCTTGTCACTTTTATTCTTTCAATCTCCTTGATGGTTCCAATGTTGGTTTCCTTGACCACCGGTCCGAAAACCCCCTGGTTATGCAAGTAGTTGGCCTCTTCCTTAGTGTTTGATTTAGCTTTCTTACCGTTGGACCCCATAACTTTTACCTTTTCTATATTCCCTGATAGAAAATATTTCATAAGAAGATCTATCTAGGTTTTCTTGTAAGCTATATCCTGATCATGCTCCTCTTCTCTCCTACACTGCTCTGTTGATATTACACTAGACCCAGTATTTCTTTCTACCACAGAATCTCTGGTATGCTAAGCTCTACTTTTCTTAGTCATTCTTTCTAACATATCCACAGCCTCAGTAAAGGTGAGCTCCATAAAAGCTCCTCCGGCAGCATTATCCACTATTGGCTTTGTAAGTGAGTTCGAAGCTCTGTAGAATATTTCTATCAAGTGTCCGTTAGTCATCTTATGGTTTGGTCATTGAGTCAACTTAATTTTAAACCTCGTCCAAGTCTCATGCAAAGCTTCATTGGAAAATTGCCTAAAGTTGCTGATCTCATCCCTCAAATATAACATTCTAGAGGGTGGAAAGAACCTTTCTAGGGAAGCTTCTTTTAATTGCCTCCAGTTTGTTATAGAATTAGGAGTCAGCTCATTCAACCACATAGTTGTCTCTCCAGACAGAGACAGTGGGAACAATCTTTAATGAATAGCATTTTGTCCTACTCCAGGATTATCAAATGACTTACAAATACTGATGAAATTCACCAAATATAGATTTGGATCATCACCAGGTAATCCACCAAAGAGTCCTTTCGAATTCAGTAGCTGGATCATAGTACTGGTGATGTTAAATTTCACCCCCAAGAGCTAGTGGTGGTAGAATGACTGCTCCTGTAGATCCAGTTTCATCTAAATTATCCTCATCGTTGTCAATATCAAACTATGCAGCTTGTTGATCTAGTCTTCCTCTGAATGGACGATTTCAATTTACAGATGTAACTACCCCTGTTGTACGCCTTCTATTAGCCAGGTCAATTAAATCATCATCTCTCAGGTCCTCTTAATCTATATTAGGTACTCGACCTGGGTTATCTACATTTTATTGATTTAATTAAGCAGTAGCCAAAGCGGCTTATATTTCAGCTTCCTATTAGTTAGCCATTCTTTCATTGAGATAAGGTTCAGGATTGAAGGGTAATAATGGTTCTCCTGAACTTCTGGTTCATGACATAAACAATAATGAGCCTTTAAAGAACAAAAACAACAAATAAATGTAAAATAAGGAAACTTGACTAACAGTCAATTAACACACATAAACTCAATCAACAATCGTATTCTCCGGCAATAGCGCCAAAATTTGATACACCCAAGTTACCACTCTTTGTCAAGAGTGTAAGCGGTCGTTGTTAAATATATAACCAACTAGGTTGGGTCAAATCCCACAGAGAATATGGTGCTAATTAAGTTGTATGTAGATTAATTGACTTTTAATCATTCATTTTCATAAAATAAATAGGGGGATTTTATTCAGTTCACAAATTAATGGTTTCAGTTTAACAAGATGAAATATGTGTAGTAGTATTCAAATTCAGAGAAATAGCAAGCTAGGGTTATGTCCACCTTGTAGTTTTCAATACTTTCTAACTATGGGCTTTACGAATTCATACATGCATCATGCTTACAGGGAAACATATTGTATTGTATTTAATAACATAATCCTGGTGTTTCTCAACCATCAAGGACTAATTCACTTTAGTTCTCTCGAATCAAAAGCATTTACCAAAAACAATACGAAATCTCCAAGTAGTTAATCCTGTTAAGGCATTAACATATGAAATAGAGGTTGGAAATCCTATTTTCTTGTCACTACTCTCTTTTTCGAACATCAACCTTTCTTTCAAACAAGTTGTGTTTTAAGGCATATCCTCTATGTTAGCAACCATGAGAATTCAAGATAAGTGAAGAGAGTATGATGTAAACAAATTAATGCATAATGAATTCAAAACCCAAAGTGATAGATTGTAAGATACAAGGCTTCCATAACCCTAACCAATAAACTTAGATACTCATGGGTAAAACGGAAATCACAATAGAAATATTCATCATACCAAAAACTAGAAGACGATCTTGGTGGAGAAGATGAATAACATTTCTCCCCTAGTGTAACCTGCCTCTCTCCAATTCCAAAATAATATAGAATAATGAATTATCAATAAAAATTTAGCATCAAGTCGTTTTAATAATATTTTCTCTCATAATTGCCTTCTAAGTCTCTGAACTAATTATAAATGACAAATTAGTATTGGACATAGTTTTTAGGTGCCACATTTCGTTCAAACTGCTACTCTCTCTTGTGTCATATGTCATCCGCATTCCATAGCCCCATTATGTCTTCATCTACCTCATTAATACGTGAAATCATGCTAATCACACCGGTTAGCTCAATTACATAGAAGTCGAGTAAAAACATAAGAAACTAGGCACTTTGTTCTCTAAACTTAGCTAAAATATGGATAAGTTATGGTTCTTAGGCGTATAAATACACCCAAGATCAATCTTCTAGAGTGTAATATGAATGACGAGATGCAATAAATAAATAGAGTGTAGTCGAATGAACGATTGAGTAAGGAGGGACCTATTTATAGAGGATTGAATTTGAATGAGAGGCAAAAAGGCGCGACCGTTCACCTCCATTCATTAATTACATTTTTGATTAAATTAAGAAATTAAATATTGTGATAAGTCATGACTTTTTAGATTATTATTATTATTAATTAGTTCTTTCCAAGAACCATTTTTATTGAGTTGTGGCAACAGATTCTATATCTGTTGCATCAGATAACACATCTGTGACAATAGATATATCATCTGTTGCGACAAATATAAAATTTGTCGCATCAGATAACCTATCTGTTGCAACATATAATCTAACTGTTCACCTCCATTAATTAATTACATTTTTTACTACTGTGACAAGTACTAACTTAATTAAATTAAGAAATATTGTGATAAGTCATGACTTTTCATATTATTATTATTAATTAGTTCTTTCCAAAAACCGTTTTTATTGAGTTGTGACAACAGATTCTATATCAGTTGCATCAGATAAATCATCTGTGACAACAGATATATCATCTGTTGCAACAATAGTGAACCTATTGCATCAGATAATATATTTATTGCAATATATAATCTACTTTTAAAAAAATATCATCATATCATTAATCCAAATTTGCTGACTTTTTTATTTAATAAATTAAAAAAAACACCTTTTCAAATTTTTTAATAAAATAATAACCATTTTTATTTTCTGGCAACAGATTGTATATCTGTTGAATCTGATAAACCATCAGTTGCAACAGATATACCATCTGTAGCAATTCTATATTAATATCTTTTTTTATTTATTCTAACAGCTGATACATCAGTCGCAACAGATGAGGAATTTGGTGCATCAGCAACACTGTTGAATGTATGTGTTTTTGTTTAAGACAAAAATTCACAACCTTCACCTTGTTTTTCTTAACAATCATCATATAAGTTATATAATAAATAATTTTAAAAACCAAATTCAAAAATAAAAATGGTGAAAAGTCACGATCAGTTATTAAAATTAAATAACCGTTCTTTTACAGTTATAAATTGTGTTTATCATTTATTTCCTTATTATTTATTTACAAAATATTTTTCATGTTAAATAATCGGAAAGTTATGTTTTTCATCCTCTTAATAACAACAATAACCCTTTTTTATTAATAACCGCCTGGTGCAACATATGATCGATCTGTCACATTAGATTAACCACTGTTGACACAAATTGCTCAATCCCTGTCATCAACCATCGACATGTTGAGAACAAGGAGTAAACAAAATGATTATTAAATACTAAATAAAAATTAAAAATTCAAAGTCGACCACCAAATAAAACATAGATTTTTGAATCCCTTAGGTAGATCCTATATACAAAAGGAGGAAAACACATACGCTAAAATAAAAAATATTACCTAATTATTATTACTTCTATTATTATTATTATTGTTAATCGTACATTTTTTATCTGGCAGCCTTGCTCTTCAGCCTTACTCCGAAGTCAGCCAAATCTCTTTAGAGTTCATTAAACTGCCTTTGAAGTTCATGCAAGGACTCGATATGAATATATTATTGTATGAATCTGGATCATCCATATTTGTACGGATGGACCTATTTATAAATTATTGTATCTCGGAAAGAAAAGAAAATTACTTTAAAATAATCTAACAGATAGGTAATCTGTTACAAAATATATTCCTTCTATTAGATAACTTACAAGATACTGGCAATCTTTTGCAACAGATGTATATATCTGTTTGATTTCTCCAAAAGATACATCATATGTTGCAACATGTTGATCATCTTTCATAACAGATGTCTCCAATTGTTTGACAATATAAAAAGATGTGGCATCTGTTGCAACTAGCTAGTCATCTGTTTATTCAATTTAACAAATAGATGGGCTAGGAAGAATAAGGTGCATGCAAATGGATCCACTATCATATGTGTGGGAGTTAAGTATGTATTACTGATAAGTTCACCGGGACAACACACACAAAGTACAATGTTTATGTGAATGCAGTTTTTAACCGATTAGGCTCTGTTCATTCAAACAAGATCTTGCATTGTACCGTTAATTTTGATGGGTTCAAAATTGATAAGGCTGAGGATCTCATAAAGATGTTGTAGATACCCTGTTATGAACTACTGATGATTATTGCTCGTGCTTATGCGTGTCAAGTTTAAGAAGGGATCAATATTTATCGTCATTGCTGAGAACCAATAGCGATTGGACTTAATTTTAAGTGTGCATTGGACTCTGAGAACACCTTCGAAGCCTCGCACTTCATCAAACAAGAATGAAAAACCAATGGAAATTCCCTTGGCCCAAATTTATATGGTTGGGTTGCTCGTTCGGGGTGATGATTAATGCCAGAAGGTGCGGTAGGAGAATGTCTTCGAGGGAAAATGGGTGGTTGATAAAGACTATATCATTTGAGAGCTAATTGAAGAAGAGACATAAGGTAGAAAGTAACTTCTAATGAATCTGGCTGATGGAATTATTTTAAAAGATGCGAAATCTGAATCAAGTGCAAATATAAAAATGTATTCGGTAATTTAATTTCATCTGTTGTCTCCCTGAAAGAAAAATAATGCAGATGGACACTTTACTAGGGAGTTGTGTGGTCAGAATTATCATCTAGATAGAAAATAGGAGAAGACGAAAAAAGCAGCCTCATGGGTATCGAGGGTTGAAATGATGTACTGCAAGCCTAGAAAACTTACGTAAACAGCAACTGCAGTTAAAATAAGAAATCTAAGCGAAGCCGGTAATTTTTGAATTTTAAATTTCATCCCATGCCTTCTTGTTTGTGTTTCTGATCAGGTCCACTGTCGTTAACCTGATTGGAACCACAAACTAGATTTAAAGGCAAATAGAGTATCTTTACTTCCTTAGAAATATGTATTAATTGATTGTGTTTCTTGCCTTACCATGATTTTGACATTCCTTGGAGAAGAGCAGATGCATGCTATATTATGTGAATCCCGATAATTTTTAAGCTTGTTGATTCTGTATTCAAGCTGGTCATTACCATATTCGAAGTTGGTTCCTCATCTCTTGTGAGATCTATCAGAGAAACAACCTTCAAAGTTGTGGCATTCTAGAAGCCTTTCAAAACACTTTCTTCAAAAGCCTTAAAGGATACATGGAGGGTCGCTGTGTTTGTTTTACGTCAAAATGTGTTGATGCATGTTGAAGATGTGGTCCCAACAATTGAACAACATACTTTTATCGAGCGTTTCTCAATGCATCTTGCTCAACCAATATAATAAATTAATAAGCAAGGAGTTACGTAGCGTGTGATCTAAACCAACTCTACCAAGCCTATCAAACGTTACGTGACTTCAGGCTCATTGCCCTATAAAAAAATATAACCGAGTTAGTACACAAATCAAACAAGCTCAATCTGTCAGCCTTTCTGTTGATAATTCTTCTCCAATATAGATGACAAGATATCTCGTATGCAAAAGTCTACACCGTCACCAGACATGTTTTCTAGGGAGTAATTCTTCAGAAGGCATCAACAGTAATCTCTCAATATTGATATTGAGAGATTACTGTTGATGCCTTCTGAAGAATTGCTCCCTAGAAAGTATGTATGGCGACGGTGTACACTTTTGCATAACAGATATCTTGTCATCTATATTAGAGAGAGCGATCAGAAGAAAGGCTGAGAGATTAAGCTCGTTTGATTTGTAGGGTAATGAGCCTGGAGTTACGTAATGTTTGATAGGCTTGGTAGAGTCAGTTTAGATCACACACTACGTAAATGCTTACTTATTAATTTATCAAATTGGTTGAGTAAGATGCATTGAGCAACGCTTGATAAAAGTGTGTTGTTCAACTATTGGGACCACATCTTCAATGTGTATCAACAGATTTGGACCTAAAACAAACATAGTGACCCTCTATGTATCCTTTAAGGCTTCTGAAGAAAGTGTTCTGAAGGGCACCTAAATTGCCACAATTTTGAAGGTGGTGTCCCTGATCGAGCTCACAAGAGATGAGGAACTCCTTACCAACTTCGAAGACGGAAACGACCAGCTTGAATACAGAATCAGCAAGCTGGAGGCAAGCTTGAAAATTATTGAGATTCACATACTATAGCAAGCATCTAATCTTCTCAAAGGAATGTTGAAAGCATGCTAAGGAAAGAAAACATAATCAATTATAACCATATTGATAAGGAATTAATGATACTCAGTTTTTCTTTCAATCTCATTTGTGGTTCCAATCAGGTCAACGACAGTGGACCTGATCGAAAATAGAAATAAGAAAGCATGGGATGAAATTTAAAATTCAAAAATTGTTGCCTTCGCTTGGATTCCTTTTAACTGCAGTTGTTGTTGGCATAAGTTTTCTAGATTTGTTGTACATCATTTCAACCCTCGATGCCTGTGAGGTTGCTTTGTTGGTCTTCTCTTATTTTTTATCTAAGTGATAATCCCGACCACCCAGCTCCCTAGCAAAGTGTCTATCTATATTATTTTTCTTTCAGATAGACAACAAACAAAATTAAAATACCAGATACACTTTCATATTTGCACTTGATTCAGATTTCTCATCTTTTAAGATAATTCCATAGGCCAGATTCGCTAGAAGTTACTTTCTACCCTATGTCTCTTTTTTAATTAGCTCTCAGATGATATAGTCTTTCATCAACCACCCATTTTTCCTCGAAGGCATTCTCCTACTGCACCTTCTGACGTATAATCATGACCCCGAGCGAGCAACCCAACCATAAAAATTTAGGCTAGGGCAATAACTATATTGGTTTTTCATTCTTGTTAAATGCAGTGCTAAGCTTCGAAGGTCCTCTAAGGGTTCAATGCACCCTAAAAGTTAGTCCAATCACTATTGAATCTCTTTACAATGACACCAAAACTAGATCCCTTTACAATGCTTGACAAATAAACATGAGCAACAACCGACATTAAATCTTAACAGGTATCAGAACCATATTCATGGTCCCTCAGCCTTATCAGTTTGGACCTACCAAACTTAACTGTAAAATTACAGACATCTTGTTTGAATGATCTATGACTAATCAGTAAAAGCAGCATTCACAAAATCAGTGCACCCTATGTGTGTTTCTGCGATAACATTATCAGTAATACATACCTCCCATATCTAAAGTGGTTCCATCTGCCTGCAACTTATTCCTTCGAACCCATATTTACTGCAGCCTCTTATGATAGTCCAGCAAAAGTTGATCAACTGTCATCTCCTTATATCTACAAGGAAGAGGAAAAAAATTGATATCACATAAAGAACAACATCCAGCTGTTGCAACAGATGTAGAGTGTTGCATCAGATGTGGAGTCTGTTGCAACAGATATGGAGTCTATTGAAATACATCAAACCAGCCTTTCTAGTGGTTTGATTTGTTCCAACAGTTTCTCCATCTGTTTTAACATCAATAACAGCATTAACTACAAATAAAAAACATCAACAACAAAGAAACAATAACATTTATTCCAACAACATCATCAACAACAAAAAAAGCAACATCCTTTATCCCAGAACTATCAATAACACCACACCACAAGTTTCAAAAATGTCAACCCTACCAACAACATTAATAACTGCATCAACAATAAAGAAATAAAAAAATACATACAAAATAATGATACTTAGTTTGTTTATTCAACACTTAAAAGTTTCTTCAAATTTATTTAATAAATATGATATGGGTAAATAGTAATTAAATAAAAAATAGATGTAATAACTTGCAAAGAAGAAGACGAGAATAAAAGAGCAATAATGAACCATGCCTTAATGTCAAATGGGGGATTAAAACAACAATTTCAGTCGAGGAAAGATATGGATCGATTTAGATCCGAAAGGATCTTTATGAGAAGAGAAGATAAAAGAGAGAAAAAAGGTTGTGATAACCCTAAAGAGGAGAGAAAGAAAAAGATAAAAGTTGAATAAAATAAACTGCAGCTGAAGGAAGAGACATGAGATAATTTCTATAGATGTATTGTGTATGTAGACATGGGGGTTTTCAATATTCATTAATTTCATTAATAATTTGAGGGGCACGAGAAATACTAAGACTAGTGACATCAAAAACACAAGACAAGACTACTCAATGAACTCACTTTTGAGATATCCAAGAAATACTGCCTTTAGTAGTAAGTACTACTAGATATTATTTACTCGGACAGAAGCATGCTTTAAAATTAAAAGAGAAAAAAAGATTTTCAAACAGATATGTCAAATGTTGCAACATATAGAAATATCTGTTTAGAAATTCGAACAGCTCAGTCATCTGTTACAACAGATATCAATATCTGTTTAAAAATCCCAACAGCACAGTCATCTGTGACAACATATAAAAATATTCATTTGATAATTAATTAAATCAAATATGTTATCTGTTACAAAAGATATAAATATTTATTTGAAAATTTCCAATAGCTCAGCCATTTGTCATAACAGATACAAATGTCTATTTGATAATTAAATCAGATATGTCATCTGTTACAACAGATATAAATATCTTTTTGAAAATTTCCAACAACTCAGTCATCTGTCACAATAAATGGAAATGTCTATTTCATAATTAAATCAGATATGTCATTTGTTGCAACAGATATGAATATCTATTTGAAAATTTTTAACAGCTCAGTCGTTTGTTGCAACAGATTTTATTGTAATTGATTTAGGTGGAATTGGGGATAAATGAATGAGCTAACAGGGTCAACTACAAATCCAATCAAGTCTTTGCAATTGTATGGTGTTGGTATTGCATTTATCCCGACCCGAGTAGTTGATTGATTACTCTGAGTTGAAATGAGTTCTCATCAACTTAATGTTAGGATAGTGATAGTACCTAAGTTTATTTAGGTGGAAGTAGGGATGAATGAATGAGCTCACAGGGTCAACTACAAATCCAATTGAGTCCTTGTAATTTCATGGTGTTGGTATTATGTTCATCTTGACTCAAGTCATCGATTGATCACTCTAAGTTGAAATAAGTTCTTATCAACTCAATGTTAGGATAGTGATAGTACCTAAGTTGATCTAGGTAGAACTAGGGATGAATGAATAATCTCACAGGGTCAACTATAAATCCAATCGAGTCTTTGCAATTGCATGGCATTGGTATTGCATTCATCCTGACCTGAGTCATCGATCGATCACTCTGAGTTGAAATGAGTTCTCATCAATGGAATGTTAGGATAGTGATAGTACCTAAGTTTATTTAGGTGGAACTAGGGATGAATGAATGATCTCACAGGATCAACTACAAATGCAATCGAGTCTTTCCAATTGCATGGCATCGGTATTGCGTTCATCCCGACCCGAGTGATCGATCGATCACTCTGAGTTGAAATGAGTTCTCATCAACTCAATGTTAGGATAGTGATAGTACCTAAGTTGATTTAGGTGGAACAAGGGATGAATGAATGAGCTTACAGGGTCAACTACAAATCCAATTGAGTCTTTGCAATTGCATGGTGTTGGTATTGCGTTCATCCCGATCCGAGTCATCGATCGATCACTCTGAGTTGAAATGAGTTCTCATCAACTCAATGTTTTAAAAACTATATCTTTTAAAAAAATTTAAAATTAATTAAGATTAATTCAGACTAAATTAACAATTTCAAAACTTGTCATTCTTTTCTAAAATTACAAATCAACCCATACAAATCATCCATTTGCGTGAAAAACTTTTCATTTCAAATTTGAAGTTCTCGCTCTTCTCTCTCTCTCTTTCTCTCTCTCTCTCAACAATACAAACAACATCTACTAAACATATTGCTCAACCCTTCAAAATCGGTAGATTTTCTTCCCATTTACGACCACATATAGTTGTTTTTTTAACGTTATTCCCGCTTGTATCCATCGTTTTCTCTGTCTTCACAGGCAACAGAGTTCAAGAAGAGTTTTACATTTTTTCTTTATTCTAAAAAATAGGGCTTTTTAGTTAATGATGAAAAAGAAGACTTTTAGTTGTATTATCTTTGAGAATGGATTAATAATTTTGAGTTTTGATGCTAAAAAGGTAAGAAGCACCCGAAAAAACCCTAGTTTTTCTCATAGTCTTTTATTGACTATCATGGTATTATTGTATGGTGTTTGTCGAATTGTTGGTGGTTGTTATTGGTGGTGTTGGTATTTGTGTATTTGGAGGTAGCGTCGGTGCTCTTAGTGTTGGTATTGGTGGCATTGGTAGTGGCATTGATGGTGATATTGGTTATGGTGGTGGTGGTTCATCTATTGCAATGGGTGAAAGATCTGTTGGGAGATATTAAATAGGTCTTCAAACAGATTCCCCATCTGTTCCAACTGATGGGTTATCCGTTGGAGTATTTTTTTGTAATGTAGCGTAGAATAGTTTATTGAAATTTGTCCATCTGTTGCAACAGGTGGAATATCTGTTGGGAGATATTAAATAGATCCTCAAAAAGATTTGGGTTTCTCATCTATTCCAACTGATAGGTTGTCTGTTAGAGTATTTTTTTTTGTTATGTGGCGTAAAATAATTTATTGAAATTTGTCTTACCTTTTTAAAAAAAATTATGCAGACATCAAATGCAATGTATTTTTTGTTTTTCTATTGTTAGTAGTTAAAAGATGTCTCCAAAAATAAAAAAACTGAAAGTGGATCAACTTCTGACCACCCAACAAAAAAGGCTAGATACAGATAGATTCGGAGGAACTTCCAGGGCAAAATGAAGCTGGGAAAAGTGATAACTCCTTCTCACCAATGGGGCATGACATAACATCGAAATCCCAGCATGATTTTATCAAAACTATTAGTATCGTCGGGTTTCAAGTTGCGATGTCGATGAGTAATCCTAACACAGTATTTTGTGATGTTTTACTTAAATATCATTTGGGGAAACCTTTTAACGAACTTAAGAGTATTATGAAGAAGGAAAACATAGATGGACTTTTTAAGAAGAGCTGCTTTGCATACTTTTTTGAGATGTCTGGGGCTCGCCCTCTTCATTTCCCAATAATCATGGTATATGTCCTCCTCAAGCACAGGATCAAGTATGCGAGGGATGATGAAGGTCCGAAGGAGGGCAAAAAAAAGATGGATAAAGTTTGGATCAACTACTGTGGCATGCCTGTTTGTTTTGGATTGAAAGAGTTTGCCATAGTGACGGGCTTGATACGGATCATCCAGATGAACCTCTCATCAAGAAAACACCCCACAAAGGGTCCAACAAACGCAAGGTAAAAAAATATGGATTGTTGGGCATTATTGGACCTAGCTACAGAGTGGAGAATTTGATGGCAGATCTCAAGAATAAAGATATACCAAAGCACTACAGGGAGAAGTTGTGCTTAGTTAGGTTTGTCTATTTCATTTTATTGGCAAGAGATGTCAGGAAAGTCATAGAACATGATTTATTCGCATTTGTTGATGATTTTGGGAAATTCAATGATTATTCCTGGGGATACGACAACTACTACTTGACTATCAAATATTTACTGAAAAAGCTAAAGCAAAAGATGACCACATTATACGGCTTTCATGGTAAAATTGATTACTACTTCTACTCATTCATTAATTTATATTGAATATAGTTATGGCTTTTTTTTTCTTGCTTCCTGTTTACAATTTTTAGGCTTGGGAATGTGAAGCCATTCCTCCCCTCCGAAAGCATTTCAAGGATTACCCGATTAAGGTTTCTCATCCAAGGATCCTTAGCTGGTTGGTTGCAGTAGAGAGCAGCCAAAAAACCATTAACGAGGCTGATCTCTATAACCCTCTGAATGATGCAGTACATCTTCTTTCAACTAAAATAATTTGCCTCAAAGAAAGATATTGAAACAGATGTTCCATCTGTTACGACAGATGGGTCATCTGTTGTAATAGATTACTCATCAACTGCAACTGGAGCAATAGATAGTAATTTATTACGATAGAAGATCCATACACAACAGATTAACTATCTATTGCTCTGGTTCTCTGAACCCTACTCAACAGATTACCCATCTATGTAAATTATACAACAGATGGGTAATTTTATGCAACATATTATCAATCTGTTTCAACATACAAATCAGCTATTGTGGTAGCTAGATCGTCTGTTGCATAAGTTGGCTGTGTTAATATCCATGTAACCCGAGCCCCATGTAACCTAACTGACTGTAAATTATTATTATATGATTTAAATTCCTCTTGTCTTTTTTATAGATTGTACATCCTTGGATCGTGCCTACCATTGATGAGCTGGGGATGACTTCTTTTCTTACTCTAGGTCTTATTGATACAAAAGAAGACCCAACGGTGGAGTTAATAAAGAAGGAATTGGCTGGATCAATATCCATAAGAAGAGCAGTTAGGCAAGGTCAGCCTAATGTTGAAGATCTTCACGACCAACCTCAAACTGCAATAGATCCGGCTTCTTCTTCTAGGGGTGTTGCTGGTGGAGTTGTTTGTGATGGTGGCAACCATCCTAATGTTGCTACTGCCAGTCGTGGTTATGAGCATGTTGGTGCTTAGCAAAATATAAATACTTTTGAAAACACCCCTTGCATAGGTCCTCCCTCTCACCCCTATACCGGTCCCTCCCAACTTACAGTGGTCGCTCTCACCCCTCTTCATGCTCATGTTCTCATTGAAAATACAAAGTATGTAAGAATAGAGAGAATAAACTCCTTGAAAATCTAAAGGCTATTGCTAAAACTGCCAAGAAGTTGAAATTCAGGAGGGGTGTCATACCATCCGACGAGGTGAGGGAGCCATGCACTCTTACAGTAGAGGTTAGGAGGAAAAGAAGAAAAATTAGACAAATTCTCTCCGTTCTAAAATTAGAAAAAATTGCAACACCTCCCGCTCCAAGAGTTGTTGAAGTTCAGGGACCACCGAAGAAGGTGGACATATTCGTGGTGCTTGGCAAGGAGAAGAAGAAGGAACTAAAAGAATTCATGAAGATGAAGGTTCAAAAAGAATACACCATGCATTCATTTGCCGCCAAAGACTTCTTAATATAACAAAAATGCATGTGTGGTATGAGTACAATGTAAGTTTAATTTTGCTAACCTATCCTCCCAATCTACTCCATGAAGAAGAATCTAAGCAGCATATGTGTAATCTGTTGCAACAACTTGGTATTCTCTTGTAACAGATTGCATAAGTTGCATTGGCTGGGTAATCTGTGAACTAATTCAGAGAACCCTCTGAATTGGATTCTTTCCACTGTGTTTTTATTCTTTACAATTACTAACCTATTTAAAAATTATCTTCTTATACCACAGTATGTTGATGAAATTCCCTGCCTCATGAGGGGCAGGCAATTAGCATACCCGGATGCTTATGATGCTGCCAATAGGATAATAGACCTCAACTTCTACAACAGTTTCAAGGATAGGTACACTAATCTCTGTAAGATAGATAATTTCGGTGGCCCAGGATTTGATTAGTTATTTTTACATTCTAATGGGATGAATAAGCGATTAAATATGTTAGAGGGAAGAGGCCATATCCATACGGCAAGAGCTGGACCAAGGCAAAGAGAATCCTTGCAGTTATGAACGTGGATTTCACACATTTTCTCATTGTTGAGATACTACTATATGAGGGAAAGATTAAGGTTTATGATTGCAACTTACCTGTCTTCAGCGAGAAGATATTTTTAACCCGTATGCAGCCACTCTTGAAGTTGTTGCCCAATTTATTAACGCAGAGTAAGCTAATGGATCATTTGTCGGCTGAAGTCTTAACGAAGGAATCATGGGATTTTGAAGGTCGAAATAAGAACATCCAGCTCCCAATAAATACAACTGGTGTAGCGTGAGGGCCTACTCGCTTTCATATACAAGTGTTTGTTGATCGGCACATAAATAATCGGTGTGTGCGACACCGTTATGGGAAAGATGTAATGGGTCTGGGCATATGGGGTACTAACTAAATAGTTGGAGCCCGTATATAAAAAAAACATGTACAAAGACAGAGACGAACATGATAACAAATTTTTATTTCAAGCCAATGCACTTTACATGTAGTGGCAATAATATTTATGTCTTGCCAAGTTGAATTTTTATAATGCAACAGATTTTATATCTGTCGTAATAGATATAGTACCTGTTGTGAAATATTAATTATCTGTTGGATTAGGTTGGTCATCTATTGCGTTATGCAGATGTTCCCAGTCTGTCTGTCGTAATAGATATACGATCTGTTGCAACATATAATCTATTTGTTGCAACTGATCAGAAATCTATTGAAGCAAATAAAAAAAGTAGGAAGACCTATTATATAATTTCTAGCAGATGACCTACGTGTTGCATCTCATGTTGCAACATATGTCTAAATCTGTCCGATAAGATATGTCGTCTGTTGCAGCAGATTTATTATCTGTTGCGATATTTGAATCTAGTACTCTATTTCAATTAACACATTCAAAACTAAGGATTAAATTATATTCATAGACAGCATAAAATAAATTGACGCCTTCAAAAATTACATGAAATAACTTAACAAATAAATGAAATGTAAAAAAAATCATTATGGGTACAAACAATCTACTCTAGAAATAAATCAACAAGTTAAACCAAGGAGGATAGGTTATTACATTGACGGAATCAAGCTACAAAGATCTAATAAATATGGACAAGTTGTTCTTCATCCGGTGCTATGAAATTCAACTTTGGTCATCGTGGATCTTTAACGTCGGTTGCGTACAACTTCTGGGCTTTCGCTTCTCCATATTTCCATAAAAGAGCAGCATATCTTTTGCGGAGTAATCTGGAATCAAGTCCATCATTTGGTACTTGTAATACATTGCTCAAATACTCGGCGTAGGCGGCAATAAAAGAACTACAATTCCTGCATTATAAAAAAATAGATAATTGATATCTTGTAATTCATGCAAGCGTTGTGAAATTTATGAAATGAAACTAAATTATGACCCTTAAACTTACAGGCTACCAATGGTTTATTGAGCAATTCCTTCAACATATTATACAACAAATGGATTAGCTATTTTATCCTTGTATGCTTCAATCGTCGACCAATCAGTATGAACTTTTTAGTCCAAAAAGCCACTCATATCAAGGTAAGTAGGCAATATTTTGGTCAGTTTTGTATCTCAGACGACGGCCCGAAATGTCTCCTTCCTAACATCGAGTCATAAACTTGGATGCGCCTCTCTTTTAGAATGACGACAGCCAACACCCAATAGAATTCATCACCACAATTGATTGGGATGTACACTTCATCGACCAAATGCCAAGGTAAGCCAACTGGAATGCTAAAACCTTTAATGTTGTTGATTAAAAATTCCTTGTTTCGGGAAACTTCCGGCTGTTGTTGACAATACCTATCGTAGGCATTATTGATGTAAACTTTGTACAAATAACTTCCTATCGTGTATCTGTATTGTTCTTGTATTTGCAACTTGGCCTTCTTTTGGAGGTAGTAAAAAATGACATTGATGTGCTGCACATATTATCATACATTTAGAAATACGTGATGAAAAAATCAATACGCAGATGCAATTAAATAAAGTGTTAATTAATAGTAATATGTATGGCATTTAAACCTCATCATTCTAGCAATTTTGGGGCTGTGACATCAAATAGAACCAATTCTTCATTTTGGGATGTGCAACAATAAAGTCAAACATATCAAAATCAAAACTCAATTCGTTCACTTTGTAGCACTCATCATTTTGTTTTCACATGATGATTTATATGTTTTAATGTCAGGTTCTTACAACAAGAATTGTATAAACCAATATCTATAAAATTGATTTATGTACCTGTCGGCATGATGCTTTAACATCCCATTGGCAATCCATTCTGAATAGTCATTGATCAACTGTGTTAGTTTTTTTGGAGCCTCGTCCGAGATGTTGAACCCTTCAAATGGGCAATTCTTCCGTTCTCCCAAATTGACAGGCTCTACTTTTTCTTCTTCTTTGGAAGTTGTTGATGGAATATCCACTATGATATTATGCTCTTCAGCAGTAGCTTCTGCTGTGACATCCACCTGGAAAGCTAGAATTGTCAATGCTAAGTAGAGATATACAATAGATTGTCTATCTATTGCAATAGCTGAGTCTTATATTGCATCAGATGGATTATTTATTAGGACAAAATTGAATAGGTAAATCAAAGCAGTACGTTAATTTCGAACAGATGACCCATCTGTTGTAATAGATAATGAATCTGATGTAATAGGTTAGACAACAGTTGCAATAGATGTATATATCTGTTTGATAATTTTCAACAGATATATCATCTATTGAAACAGATATGTGCGTGTTTGTTTTTTGGAACAGATGATGTACATTCACCTTCTTCAGGTCATGTTGCTCTCCTGTAGCCCTTGCACACTGAACATTGGTGCAAGACAAAGACAGAAGCGTTGCAATCTTGCTTTTTTATGCTTGATGATGCCTTGGAAGTGTCTTCCCTTCTCCTCTTAGCCGCCTTAATCTCTAGTGGAGTGTCTAGATATGAAATCCTCTTTGATGAAATGACACCCCTCTTAGATGTCATTTCCTTTACAGAAGCAGTTAGTGTATTAATAGCATTAATCATTCCATCGTGTTTCTCCTTGCATTCTTGAAATTTACATACAGAATATTCGCTAGATGTGGAAAAATTTGGAGAAAAATCTGTACAACCATTATGATCATAATCATAATGGCTTGTTGTTTCAAAAACTGTAAGAGGAGCATCATTAGCCCCACCCTCTAAAATTATTTTTCTTGTAATGGTTGTTGCTCGAAACAATTTCATTTTTATTCCATCAACGACCTTAGGGTCCGATAAAGTTTGCACAGACCGTAAAGTAAGAAAAAATGGCATCTTCAACTCTCGGTTGGTTGAAACAAGCCACGGATGGATAATCTAAAATAAATTGGTACATATATTAAGAATGATGATGAAATCATTTAATCATTAATTAAAAAAACTTGATTAGAATAGGACTTACTACTTCCTTGGGGGGATTGAGAAGATCAAGAAATTTTGTATTTTTATCGATTTTGGCCGACAACCATCTCAAAATTCTTGGACAGAAAACTTCTTCCTGGTAGTTCACTTGTTGTATCAAATAAGGAATGGCTTCAAATTCCCAAGCCTATAATATAATGCCAAAAAATTAAATGCATTATTGAATAAAAAAATAATAAATCATATCATGATAAAAGAAATATTTACCATGAAGGCCCATGGAAAGCCATATAAGTTGACTGTTTTTGGCGTTAATGGAGTCAACAAATATTTGAAAGTCATTTTGAAGCTTTCATAACCACAAGGATTGTTGTTAAACACCTCAAGATCCTCGGAGAGATTTATTAAACCGAGGCTTATGTTGTTGTTAACGTCTCTCGCCCAAAGGACATTATGCACAAACCAAACCAAGCACAATGATTTCTTGTGCTTCTTTGAAAGTCCTTTACCTTTCAACGCTTCTTTTAGATTTTTGTTTTTGAAGATTGGACCAACAATGGACACCAGGTCATCACGATCACTCGATTTGTCTTTGCCTTTTTTGGGTGTGCGGGGTACTTTTTTTAGGTCAGAGTAGGTATAACTTGAGAAGGAGAAGGAGGATAATATTTTATTCTGTAACTATGGCAAACTCCTTCCAACCAAAACAAATAGGCACGCCACAGTAATTTATCCGTACCTCATCCATCTTATCTTTGTTTTCATACATAAACCTGCGCTTGAGAAGATCATATACCATTTCATCTGAAAACAAGCATTGTTGTCCTTCGGAAAATCAAGATATTTTCCAAAGCAGCTTTTCCTGAAATGAGAATCCAATTTTTGTTCTCAAATTATTTTTTTGAAGGCATCGAAAGATTTTTCTATGACTGACTTAACCACGAGATCAGCCGTTAAATCTGTGGCACCATCACACTGCATTCTCACAAGATAACGATCAATGCTGAAGGTTTTGACCAACTCTTCGATGGAAGGGCTATTAGCGTTTGGATCATCTCTTTTGAAAGATTCCTCCTCCCTGTGTTCATTATCTTTTGCTCCTGAATGAGATAACGCCTGTAAAGTAAGCTTATAGAGTGGTGGATGTAGTCGAGCTGTTGCACTTGTTTCTTTACTTGGACTTGATTTGATTTCTTTTCTTTTGGGAGCCATATTATCTTAAATTAACAGGAACATAACATAGATTATAATTGATTAATGCATAACAGTAATATAACAGTTCCAACAAACCACTAATCTGCTGCATCAGGTATGTTATCTATTGCAACATATAACCGACCTGTTGCAACGGATGAATAATCCGTGGAAACCATAAAAACAGATCACTAATCTGTTGCGCCTGATATTTTATCTGATGCAACATATAACGGACTTATTGCAATGGATGAGTAATCTGTGAAAACCATAAAAACAGATCATTAATCTGTTGTACCTGGTATTTTATCTGATGCAATATATAATTAGCCCATTGCAACGGATGAGTAATTTGTTGGAAACCATAAAAACAAATCACTAATCTATTGCACCAGGTATGTTATCTGTTGCAACATATAACCGACCTGTTGCAATAAATGAGTAAACTATTGGAAAGAATAAAAACAGATCACTAATCTGTTGCACCAGTTAGTTTATCTGTTGCAACTTATAACCAACCTGTTGCAATGGATGAGTAATCCGTTGGAAATCATAAAAATAGATCACTAATCTATTGCACTAGGTATATTATCTGTTGCAACATATAACCGACCTGTTGGAACAGATGAGTAATCGTTAGAAAAATAAAAATAGATCACTAATTTGTTGCAAAATGAAGAGTAAACCATTGAAAAGAATAAAAACAGATCACTAATCAGTTATCTGTTGGATCAATATTTTTTAGATTTTTTCCAAACAGAAGAGTTATCTGTCGCAACAGATGAATGATCTGTTAGACTGTTCACCTGTTGCATCAGATTTTCATAGTTGCATCAGATTTTCATCTGTTGCATTAGATATTTCCATTTGTTGCATCAGATGTTTTCATTTGTCACATCAGATGTTTCATCTATTATATCAGATGTTTTATCTGTTGCAACACCATTTTTACTAAAACAAACAACAAATCAACCCAGCAACACCAATACATCACACACACACACACACACAGAGAACATCAACTATGATAAAAGATCATCAATAAATTCGAATCAACAGTACGACAACAAGAAGAAGAAATGCCAAAAATTAGGGTTTTATTCAATCCACATTTCAATACTAGAAGAGTAGTTGGCTCAAGTTACTCTATTTCTTCATAATTTTTTACCTGTTAAAAAGGAAATGGGAGGACGAAAAACTCGAAGTTGTTGTCTCCGGAGAATTCTTCACGTCGATTGACGGTTGAAAGTCGAAAAGGAACTCGCCCGACTATTTGTCGCGGGTAGTTGAAGGGAGAAATTTTGCAGAACTGTTGGTTGGGAGAGAGTTGAGAGAAGCTGTCGAGAGGGAGAGTGGTTGATTTGGATTGAAGAGGGGTGTGGGTTGGGTTGATTTGTATTTTTGAAAAGATAAGAAAGTTTTGAAAATATTAATCAAGTCCACAATTAACTTAATCAAGTTTTCTAATGATGTTTGACCCTTTAAGTTGGTCAATGATATCAATCCTTCATTCAAGACTTAAAAAACACCTTTCCTTCAATTTTCTCCTCTCTCTATATATATCCTTATTTTTCGTATACAAGGGTGTTTGGATAAACCCCGATCACGTATGTAGTTGAGAGATTCCAATTACATTATTATAAACTTTTAATATAATATGTGTCACAGCATAAATACATACTACTTATTACATGATTTAAAGAATGCAACCAATGTATTACTACATATCAATACGAATCAGTAAATAAACATTCATTTGATTTTGAGGCAAATATACAAACACGATTAATTCTGTATTAAACAAGAATTTCAGCAATAAATACAAATCAGAAAAACTATAATGAAATAAACTTGATCATTAACCTTTATGTTGTACACATTAATACACAAGTCAACCAAATAGTTTTTTCTATCAAAAAAAAAAATAACTTATACATTAACAATACATAAAGAATTTCTATATTATCAGTCTAATTAAAGGTATCAAACTCTTTCTAATTGTTCCAAATAATTAAGAGATTTTCTAAAAGAAATAAGTGATTCTATTTATGGCAACATGTCAAGTCCCGGTTATGAGGTCGAATCTATATGTTCCAAGAAGAAAGACGATTAGAATATCAATTTCATCGACATCATATCAAATTTTGTCATTTGAATCATTTTCATAGTCATCTGTCTTATTTTTCACGTACCTAATTTTACGTATTTGGAACCAAATGCCTTCGTGCCACCTTGACCTTGGCCATGACCACCACCACCGCCAGCTGATAAAACCTCTGGGGTTTTGACCTTATATTTCTCAAGTTTCAATTGAGATTGATCAATATCAATTCATCTACTCTTGTTCAAAGAGCTATCACTTGGACTCCTCCTGAAAGAATTAATCTTGAATTTCTTTTCTTGCTCCTTATTGTTTGAAAACACAACACAAATTTTGTCAAACATAGGAATGAAATCTTCATGATGCAATGAATTATTTTTTATTTTTTTTGAAGAATTCTCCCCTTTTCATGTAGAGGTCTCTGAAGAAATCTAGCAACATAATCATTCTTGGATCCCCTTTATTTCCTGATTTCCATCTTATTATCACTTACTTTTTTCTTGGATATTTTCAACATTAGACTCTTCTGTGTGATCTTCGATTAACATGCTGTTAATTAATTTGTTGCACGCAAGCTAACTTATGGAAAGAAAGAATTAATTAACTAAAGATGAACAAAGAATGAATGTTGAAATGATTATATAAGATGACAGAACAATGGTTGGAATAAGGTATATGGTAGTTGAGGCTCGGGATTCAGTTTGGAATGTTTCATTATTATTTTTTTGTTTGGAATATATATATATAAATCAAATTTGGGCGGATCAATTCATTAAATGTATCATGCTCCTTCATGTCCGAAATATAGTTGGATAAAAATAGATGGAAGAGTAGCCACTCAAATAATAATTCATAATTTTGATGTCTTTTCACGCGTGAGATACATTATTTTAACTGATTCTAATCTAATAATTTAATGAGTCGTTTAGATTAAGGGTGTGTTTGGTAGAGAGGAAAATATTCTTCAATTTTATCATGATGTTCAGCCAATCAAACTTATTGAAAAAAAAAAATTCTTTAGAAAAACAAATTTACTTTAAAAATAAAGAATATTTTCCTAATGGATCGCAAGCAAAGGAAAAACGAGTTCAACACATGCCATTCCATAATTAATAGTCTTCTATAGTACCCTGTAACACATCTCATCGGCTCATCTTCACCTGTACCAGCTTAGCTCTAATCCCCACCACCACCCCTCCACTTCCCATATTTATTTAGAATTGTTTAGATGTACGTGCTTTTGCGCGTGTATATAGCATTAATTAATAATAAATGTATATCAAAAGAATAAATTGTTGTGTGTACGTTATATTATTAATTAAAAGATTTAAAAGAACAACATTAAAATTTAAGATAAAAATGTACATAATGAAGAACATGATAATTCACCATACATTTTCTAATATCTCCTTTAAATATTATAGACGTAAGTTATAAATGTGGAGTTAATGCTTCTTAAAGCATTTTGTTTAATGCAAAGAATAAAGGAAAAAAATACGTTACAAAGAAAATGAGCCTACTTACCGGTTTCAAATGAAAAAAAAAAGGAAAACAAAATCTGTACTAACATTTGGTTTAATTGCACTTTGGTTTAATGATACTTTAATGTCATTAATTCTTATCTTGCAAACAGCCTTTTGATATCCCTATATAAACATATATCTTTGGAGAACAAAATACACCACAAAAGAAGAAATACAACAAATAAAAAGGAAAAGAAAAAGAGTCTTCCTCCTTTCCTCTTCTTGAATTATTTTGGGCAATTGGTTTAGGCAACCTTCAAACTTTCAGCCACGAGTGCACTTGTTTGGAAGTAGCTGTGGAACCTTGGGGAGCGACCGGCTAGAAGAATTTACACTGGAGTCGGGCCGAAATCGCTTTCAAGGCAGTGGCTTGCCACGACACAGTGTTTGTGACAACTCTCTTACTATTACTAATTCAGTTCCAATATCAATATTGTAGTAATTTTTCCAAGAATAAACATGTAAAATATATTAAAATATACTTTAATCTTGTAATTTTAAATATGCTATATGAAAAATTAGAAATAGAGTATTCAAAAAAGAAAAGAGATATTGTTTTTCAAAACGAACTAAGAATAAAAAGTAAAACAAACAACTGGGATAAAGTAAGATATTGGTGTGCTAAGGTGTATATATATATATAGAAAGACATTGTTTATGTAATTTCTTTCACATCGGCAACTGCTTGAGCCAACAAGTACCCTTTCTTTTGAGAATTTTAAGTTCCATGTCTTGCAGAGTTTTAAAATAGTACTCCTTATTTTAAGTGAGACTCTCTTTTTATTTGAGACTAAATTAATGTTTGTGTTTTGTTTGTTTATAGGATGGGAAGAGTAAGATCAAACATGAAGTAACCGGAGAGCAATAGCAACCGGCAAGTCCCTTATTCAAATAGCCCGCTCATAAAATTATGCTTCAAATACCATAAATCACGCAGGTCACTTAAACATAAAATCATGCAAGAACTTTGTAAGAAAATTTCATGCATATAATTAGTGACTTACAATGAGCCGGTTCACATAAATTTACTATTTCATCTATTTTTATGTTTTCGCATATTATGTTTTTGATATTTTCACCAGGTTCACCCAACAAAGACATAGTTCTTAATCATAATATAAGTTACTATCACTTTATTGTATTACGCCTCAATTTCTTGACAATCTTAAAATTGAACAATGTCCTAAGTCAAATTTGGTAGAGAGAGCTTAGCCTCTAATATAAAATTTTTTGATGTGAATTCGAATTCAGTCAAGGTTCAATGTAGATACTGAACACTTTAAATTATAATGCAAATAAATAAATAAATAAATAAAGAGAAGGTATATATATAGATTTACATTAAAATAAGAAAAGTTTCTTAAGTTTACCTCAAATCACAAGGAGCAATTCTAGAAATTATTGATGGCCTCTTTCTGCCTAAGCAAACACCAACAATTAATGATGAAAAAAAATTAACGATAAGTCAAACAACTAATTAATAAAAATCAAATCTCCTAAAAACCTAATCTCATGTATAATCCCCAGAGCGTAGTACACATAATTTTTTTAACCTTAAAGATTAGATAAAGAAAATCTTAAATTAATAAGATTAATAATTATTATGAATTCAGAATGGCCTGTCAATTTTTCGTGAATGAGATGATCCAAATAATTTTTCCAAATTATAAATAAGTCAATTTCATTATTAACTATTATGAATTCAGAATGACCAATCAATTTCTCGTGATTAAATGCGACGATCTAAATAATCTGTTCAAAATTATAAATAAGTCAATTTCAAATCACTAGTTGTATATGAAACACTATACACAAAACTAATAAAGAAGTTTTTTCAATTTGCAATTATTTATCAAAAATATATCATTTATTATTGTAAACTTTAAAATCAATCTCAAATTTTAGAAAAACATACCTCTACACAAACTCACTTCAAGAACCTGCAATTTTGATAAAAGCATATGAATAATATATTTATGGCGAAAAGAATAAGAGAAAGTAATAAGACAAATATTATAAAAGAAAAGTTCTTAAAGAAAAAAAAAACAACTTTGACTATAAAGTTCATGAATGAGATATTGCAATAGTATTATTTTATATATATGGAAGACTCTAAATCAAAAAAGTAAATAAAAAGGTTAATATTAAGAATTCCTACACGAAAAGAAAGCCAAAAACATGAAGAAGAAAAAAACTGAAAGAAGGATTCTATATATATTCTACTATTATTTCTTTTCATATATATCAAAAATCCTTAATTTATATCCCTTATTTATTAGGAGTGCTTAATTTCTATCCATATATTTTTAGAAATTTTTAATTTGATTAAATAATAAATTAAAAAAAAAGTGAAAAAGATAATTTTGTTTATTACGGAGACTTTTAATGAAGGGTAAAAAGTTTAAATCACTTTTTTAAGGGTCTTTACACTTTTAATATATTATAAATATAAATTATAGATATAGATATATATTATATATAAATGTTTTGAGAAGGAAAAAAGCATAAATACTCTCTGAAGTTCGCCATAACTTACTTTACCAATTTTAACTTTATAGGCAATTATTTATACCCCTAAACAACTTTCACGTGAATTGTATTACCTCGTTAATGACTGATGCGACGAAAAAAAATTAAAGCGCATTTTAAAATAAAGGTATTGACGAAATATTTTAATAATTTTTTTAATTGTTATACATAACAATATAAAAATAATAAATAAAAACACCTCCTACCCCAATTTTCATCTTCTTCAAGATCCCACCCCTTTCATCTTCTTCAAACCCACCTCCCTTCCATCTTGTCCAATCCTCCCTCCCCCTTCCTTCATCGTCTACAAATTTCAAAAATCATCAAAAATTAAATCAATGATTAAAAGAAGCTAGTGATGCAATGGTGTGGTTGAGCATGGTATGTTTATCGATATGGCGACTACTGTAATTATGGCTGAAAAGCTTGGCATCGCAGTTGCTAATTAGTAGTATTGAGGCTAATGCGATCATATGTTGTTTTAGAAAATGTAATTTACTATTCTTTTTGAAAAAAGATATTAGGATATATTGGGGGAATTGGTATTGTAACAATTCATTTATGGGGATGTCTTATTGAACTATTTATATGGCAGGGACAATCTAGGTTCATGTGCAATAACTTATATATTTAATTATTTGGGGTATTTGCCTTAAACTTGCAATATTTAGCAATTTGATGATATTTATTAAACAATGAAAAAGCTCATGCTATGCACCACTTAGTAAATGTCATTTTTTTCACTACCTTCGTAAAAAATGAAGAACTAAAAAATATTAATGAAGATTAGAAGAAAAATACAAAAAGGGCGGGTGGCTGGCAGGGTGTTGGGGTGAGTTGGGTTGGTGGTAGTAGTGGTTTAAAGATTAAAAAAGGATGAATCTTTTGAAGAAGAAAAAGCCAGGAGGGGGGGAGAAGGGATTATATATTTTTTAATATATATATATATATATATATATATATATATATATATATATATGTGTGTGTGTGTGTGTGTGTGTGTGAAATTGTTTTTAAAAATAATTTTAAGCTGCTACGTGGCCTATTGGGAGCTTTTTAGTCATAGTGACTCGGTCAAGTTGCTTATAGAATGCCGACGACCGGAACTCCAGCAATAGACAACTAACCTATAAAGTAAGTGTCTATAAAGTTAAAATGGTAAAGTAAGTTGTTGCAACAAGTTTAGGAGGTATATGTATTTTTTTCACTTTTAGAATAATATTTTTTATTAATTTACTGAAGATTAAAAAATAGATAAAAATTTACTTATTGCTATAAAACAAGAAAGAATAAAGAAGAAGAGTAGAGAGAATAGAGAGTGATTCTTTTTTCTTCTCTTGAGGGATGGGAGATCATTTGATTGTAAATACAATGAACAAAACCCCTCTATTTATAGAAAAAATTTACTCCTAGTCTGTGTAAAAGACGGATGCTTCAAATCCTAATAGATATCAAAGTAGATCTTGATAGACATTCACTGTAATATAAATACATTTATAACACTCCCCCTTGAATGTCTAATTGGTAGATAATGTGCCTTGTTAAAACCTTACTAGAAAAAATCCAGTAGGAAAAAAATCTAGTGAAGGAAAAAGAGTACACATCTCTAATAATACGCATTCCGGATGTCTCATTAAAAACCTTACAAGAAAAATCCAGTAGGACAAAACCTCGTAAGGGAAAAAGAGTACAGGGAGTATTAACTCCCCCTAATGAGAACATCCTTGACCTTTGCATCTCGATCTTGTGCAACATCTTCTTGAAAGTTGCAATTGGAGAAGATTTGATGAATAAATCAGTCACATTGTTAGTTGAACAAATCAGTTGCACGTTAATATCATCATTCTTTTGTAGCTCATGTATGTAGAAAAGCTTTGGCAAAATGTGCTTCGTTTTATCTCCATTTATGAATCCTCCCTTAAGATGTGTTATGTATGCTGTATTATATCTGTATAAAATTGTAGGTAGATTGTCATATTTCACACCACATTTTCTCGAATGAGATGTATCATGGACCTCAATTATACACATTCTCGGCTTGCTTCATAAATAGCTATTATCTCAGCATGATTCGATGAAGTGGCTATGATAGACTGCTTTGTATATCTCCAAGATATGGCAGTACCATCACATATGAACACATAGCCTATTTGAGACCGAGTTTTATGCAGGTCAGATAAGTACCCAACATCAGCATGACCAATAAGATCAGGACTGAAATCTTTAGAATAAAATAAGCTCATGTGTTTTATCCTATTTTGATGTCTCATAGTAGGAACAAAAATATACCTTGCTAACAAATTGACTGAAATTGCTATAGGCCTTGTAGTATTTGCAAGGTACATGAGTGCATTAATTGCACTAAGATATGGTACTTCATAACCAATCGAATTCGATATATTTCAAATTTTAGCAAATAATCTATTGCTTTGAAAACTCTCCAAGAGTTCCAATGATGCTCAAGGAATAAGCTTATACAATATAAAGATTATAAATAAGTTTCCCAGAAACTTTTATATGCTTCAAGCAGTTTGAATCCTTAAAAGTTTTCACATAAGTTTTGTCAAGTGACAATATTCAACATTTCATTAGTGACATCTTCAAGTGTCTGGACTGTAAATCAAATAAGTTTTACGTTTACCAAAATGCATCCTTTCATGTCACTTAATAAATGTTTCTACTTCAGCATGCTTAAATAAACATAGAATTCAGATCCTCATAATCTTTCACAATATTGCGCCAATATTGAGTCAAAGATATTGATGATATATCATTTTGTATCGGTTCACAATGCGACATAGCATTTGAGATCTCATCACTTCATTATTTTCAGGTACATGAACCTCTCATAAGGTTTCATGAAGTGGTATGTCGTAAGCTCTTCAAGAGCTCATTGCCTTCTTATTATGATTATTTGCTCCTTATTTTTAAAGGACTATTTCATTTGGAACCGATCAGTCTACCACGCTTTACGCATGCATAGACTTTGTCCTTTAGGAACACAAAATAAGAGCACTTGCACTTAATATGAGATGCTTTCAGCATTTGACTTGAATTATCTTTTGGATAAGGATATGGTGATAATTCCTAACATATTTCATTGTTCTTATAATCTCACCCTTATCTTAGGAAAACTAACATACATCCTCTACTTCTTTGAGAAATCCATCATTGTGTATTATGGTATATTCATTAATCATATACCACACATCAATTATTAGATGGAATAATTGGTTCCCAGCCTTGAACCAATTTAGAGGGAAGAAATAATCATAATTTATTGGTCTAATGCATACAAATGCTATTGCAATATATCATATTTCAGACCAATACATTAAGTTTTGTTCTCATTAACAATGGTTTAGATATTTATCGAAGACATTCAATGCTAAACCATCATCATCAAGATGAATTATCTTGATTACACAATCTAAAAATTATGCTCAATTGCATGTTTGCATTAATAAGTTTCTCATTCCCCAGGAATGGAATATAATTGCACCTTAAGTCTATCAAATTATGATAGCTTATAACCTCTTTCAAGATTTTGCTACTTCAGAAGCAAATCGAGGCATACATATAATGTAGAGAATTTTTCTCTAGCATAACTTATAATCATATAAGTGTGTGAAAATATCATCACTTTTGATGATCATTATCATATTGTCCCTCCACGCGTATATTCGTGCATTCAATCACTTGTCTTCTTTCAGACATATTATGCACTGCTACCACATACACCTCAAGAATGAAGTAAGTTGTCATATTTCAGACTTATCATATATTGCTACCACATTCACTTCATGGAATGGAGCATATTCAATGGGTCGAATTTCATGACTTTTCATCAAATACCCATTATTTTTCCTTAGCCATCATAATATATCAATATGGTGCATTGAGATTCAAACTCAACATCTTATCCATATAAAGGCGTTTTAGGCATAAGTTGATGGGACTTGAACCCAACATATTATCATTTCTTTTGATAATATTGTTCTTGAGAAATAAATTCAAAATATAAATAGTTCCAAACCAATTATTTTTCCTCAAATCCTACAATAATTATATTATTAGTAGCAAAAGATAAATAACATAAGGAATTACTAACCTTGAAATTACCTTTAGATTTATAATCTCACCTTGTTTGGCAGAATCTCATGTTGATAATCTAAATTAGTTAGAGACTCGATGTAACGCCCCAAGAACCTATCTCGAGATGTCACATGGTGCTCAAGGCCACACGTGGCCTCAAGCTAACCCTCTAAGCCTGTCATCACTTTCAGAACTCTTTATAGCGCAAATCATACTAAGATTAAGAGGAATAACCATGTCATGAACATACTGAAACACGAAGTAATACTACCCTGTACAAACAAAATACTGAAATCTTTGTACACGCTGGTACACTAGTCTGACAAAGTTTCTACTACATAGGACTGAGGAGCCATTGGGACAGATCCCCAACTGACTCGTACTGAACTGAAAGTAAACAGCCATCTATTAATAAGACAAAGTCAGAGACATGGGTCCTCGAATCATGAGGACTCACCAACCTCAGAAATGTAGATGAAGGTACTCAAAGATCACTGTTGCTGCTGAGACTGAGCACCTGAACCTATATCATGAGGAAATATACAATACAAAAGAGTATGGGAGTGAGTACTTGGGAATATACTGAGTATGTGGGGGTGGATTCAATATTTTTAAATAATATCATAAATGTATAAGAAAATCATGCATGCTGACAATAATAACTCTCTTTGCTTGAATTATCTAAAATATCATTTCCGTAAGTCATCAGTAATAACATATGCTTCATAAATCTCATAAACCATTTAAATCAACTCAAACTCTTTGACTCATGACTTAGAGTGACTCGGTAACTCATTGTACTTAGATCATTATGAACGTGGGAGTTTCTTATAACCGACATAACTACACCATGTGAGCCGCATGGAGTCCAACGTTTTGCCCCCCTAAGGAGAGAACCCCACATTGCGGGGGTGTCGTACTCTTGTCAGGGAGTACAACCTCAATCTCGTTATCACAATCCCATACTCGGCCTCTGGCCCACAATTATCAACATCAATCCTACGGTGGCACGTAGTTTTGGGAAAATACCACATTTCCCGCTCGGTGCTAAATACTCCTCCCAGACTCAGCTCAGAATGCATTAGGAAATCCACCTTAATCAATATCAACTCATGGTTCTATTTTAAAGATCAAAACATAAATATATATCTCATCTGCAAATCATAAACATCTTGTGGATTCCTAACCCGACTCAACTCACCACATTCCTTCTCAACATCAAGTACATTTCCTTTTCGAATCATTTTCAAATATCAAAGCTTCAAGGAAACATCATAGGACTCATTCTTGACTTTCAATCTCAAATATCGATATATATATATATATATATATATATATATATATATATATATTCAATAGTCAAATTTCTCATAGAAAGGCATAACTCATGACACTTGTCTCAAATCGCTTGGAAAATCATCAATACGTAATGACAATATACAACTCATGGAATAAATTCTCAATTTAAGAAACATGATGGTGAAATAATCATAAATATCTAACTTATTCAACTCAAATCCCATAAATCATAAATAAAGAAATTTGGGTGCAAAATCATGTAAATCAATAATAGAAAGTAAATCTTTAGGCACAAGAACGAAAGGAGTGCTCTTGTTCAAGCCCCACATACCTTGGATTATAATTTTTTTGGAGATGTAGAAACTTGTTTGGAACTTCTTCATTACATTTTTTAGCTAAGATCCTTGATGCCATTGACTAGGGGAGCTTAATTCTTGGACAACTTAGAGAAATCTATGGAAGATCCTTTAATTTCTTAGAAAGAGTTTTGATTTTTGGGTTGAGAGAAAACCCTAGTTTTCTAGAAAATTCTTTGGAGGAATTGGAGAGAAATGGGAGAAAATGATCTTCTCTTTACTACTTTGTTGTATATATAAGACTACAAGGATCGAAAATGACCAAAATACCCTTTTGAAAAAGCTGAAATTCGCTAATCGTGGCCTGTGACGGTCAATCTGACAGTCCGTCAAGTCTACTGATGGTCCACCAGATCGCCCGTCACTCGAGTGCCAAAACTGGAACGTTCTGCCTCGACGCGACGGTCAAAGTGATGGTCCGTCAGGAAACTGACGGTCCACCAAGTCGTCCGTCACTCGAGGGCCAGAAACGAGACATTCTGTGTCGACTTGACGAACCCTTTGACGATCTACCATCTTGGCCGTCACATGGTGACCAGGAAGAGGGGTCACTGCCTTGGCTTGACGGGACACTTGACGGTCCACCAAGGACCTGACGGTCCGCCAGGTCGACCATCAGACCTAGGCGATCTGATATCGCTGAGTAAAATGGCTATAACTCCCTCGTCCGCAGTTGGACTTCAATGAAATTAGTATCGATGGAAAGCTTATTCAATTCTACATGACAAAAAGTAGAAATTAGAGAAATACAACATGGTTTAAACATCAATCACTTTGGAAGTCATACATATCCACTCAAAAGACAAATTTAAGCTTAAGAAACGATCGGGGTATTACACTCAAAAACTTGTGTAGCCACGTACGAACAGATCTCAATTGGTAAGAGACTTCGTGCTGATAACGTGTTATAAAACAAGAAAGAATAAAGAAGAAGAGTAGAGAGAATAGAGAGAGTGATTCTTATTTCTTCTATTGAGGGATGAGAGATCATTTGATTGTAAATACAATGAACAAAACCCCTCTATTTATAGGGGAAATTTACTCCTAGTCTGAGTAAAAGACGGATACTTCAAATCCTAATAGATATTAAAGTAGATCTTGATAGGTCTTGATAGACATTCACTGTAATGTAAATACATTCATAACACTTATTTCATTAAAATATATTCTCCTTCATACGGAACACACCCTTAACTTGTTTGGGTCAAGTTAAAAAGAAAAATCAAAGCTAAATGTGTATTAAGTTAGGTTCTAAAAAATGAATATTATTTTGGGACCTATGGTTTCATATGATTGTATATTAAACTACCGGAAGAGCTGTTCCAAGAAATTTATATGTGAAAGACATATTCTTAGAGTTGGTCATTTTCTGAAGCAACTCATGTATAGCTGACATTTATTATTTTGATCAAATGTTATTCATGTAAATTTCTCAAGGTCATCTATACATCTAAGTTAGACGTGTCACATTAATGATATACTATGATGAATAAATGCAACATTAATTGACTGGTAAAACTTAAAATTAAATTGGTCAACAGTACACACTGGTATATATGAAGGAAAACATTTTGTTTGGTTGTAAATTTTATTGAAAAATATTTTTTATACAAAAATAAAGTTCGTTAAATTGAGAATAGCCACTTATCTAATAGAATTAAGGAACAAGTGACACATTATAAGTTTATTATCCTCCCACGGAGCCCACCTATATTTCTTTCTTTTTACACTTTTTTTTAAAGTAATCTTGATTATATATAATAGGGATAATTTTTTGAAAAATATCTGTACCTTTTTAAATTTACAGTTTCATATGTTAAACTATTTAGGGGTGTTATAATTTCAGTTTTAAATAATGGGATGGTGGTGATGGGTGAGATAAAATTCATAATTTGAATTATGAAGACAATATTTTTGTGGTGTAATTTAGAATTTGATGGTGGATTTTGAAGATTCAAAAATTACACCACCATCATTGTGGTGGGTGAGATGAAATTCATAATTTAAAGATTGTTAATTTTTTTGATGTTAGATTCTTAATTCTTAAAATTTCGATAAGATTTTTAAAAAATTGGGCAATAAAAAAATAAAAAAGGTTGAAGATTTATATGGGAGAAAAATGGAGGAAGGTGAAGAAGTGGTCAAATGGTGGAGATGACACCGACGGCGGCGGCTGCATTGGTGGGTGGTGATGAAAAGATTTTGGGTATGGTTAAAGGAAGAAGAAATATATATATATATATATATATATATATATATATATATATATATATATTCCACCTCCTTTAACCAAATTTGGAGTGAAATTAAGAAATTAAATGCAATGAAGAAGAAAGTGAATGGTAGGAATCTCTAAATTCAAGTCAATCTTTGCTAAATATTTATGGGTGAATTTATCAAATTGAAAATAAATTTTATTATTATTATAATTATTCTTCTTGTATAATCATAAATTCAATATCAATTTTCATAGTTGATAAATTAAAAAAAAAATAGGAAAGGAAAAAAATTGGCAGGTGGATATTCATATTTTAATTTTTGAAATTGAAGAAAATGATAATAAGAGAAAGGAAAGAAAATTTAATGAGTATTTTCATTTTGACTTTTGAGATTGAAGAAACAAGGATGAAGAGAAAGGAGAAGACATTATTGCCAGCCTTAACTATAGATGTTTGACTTTGAGGCTTGTTCTAAGTGAGGTTCTCGTGACGAATTTTATGTGATTAGTTAACTTATATTACTATATAATTCTATTATATAGACATTTTAAGGTGGAGGAGGTCAGAGAGGCTGTTTGCAGGACGCGAAGGGATAGGGCGACGGGACCGTGGATTTTTGGAAGTTTTCTGGCGAGGCTAGTTTAAGGTAGTTGACGGATCTATTTAACGATATTTTCAAGTCGGCGAAAATGCCCAAGGCCTGGAGATGGAGCATTATGATCCCTCTGTATAAGAATAAGGGTGACATTCAGAGTTGCAACAACTATAGGGCTATTAAGTTATTGAGTCACACGATAAAGATTTGGGAGAGAGTGGTTGAGCGGAGGTTGAGGAGGTTAGTGTCTATTTCGGAGAACCAGTTTGGATGTATGCCCGGGCTCTCTACGACAGAGGAAATTCACCTAGTGCGGAGACTGTTGGAACAGTACAGAGAAAGGAAGAAGGACCTGCACATGGTGTTTATCGACTTGGAGAAGGCATATGACAAAGTCCCTAGGGAAGACCTTTGGAGATGTTTGGAGGTGAGTAGGGTCCCGGTGGCGTATATCAGAGCAATTAAGGACATGTATGATGGAGCTAAGACCCAGGTGAGGACGGCGGGAGGAGATTCAGATCATTTCCCGGTCTTAACAGGATTGCATCATGGATCTACTCTTAGCCCATTTTTGTTTGCTTTGGTTATGGAGATATTAACACGGCATATCCAAGGAGAGGTGCCCTTGTGTATACTTTTTGCAGATGATGTCATTTTGATTGATGAGACCCGGGGAGGTGTGAATAATAAATTAGAGGTGTGGAGACAGACCCTTGAGTCTAAAGGGTTCAGGTTGAGTAGGAACAAGACCGAATATTTGGAATATAAGTTTAATGGCTCGAGGGAGCAGGACGAGGTGGTAGTAAGGTTGGATTCTCAGGTGGTGTGTAAGAGGGATAGTTTCAAATACCTCGGGTCTATGATTCAGGGGAATGGTGAGATTAACGAGGATGTCTCTCACCAGATTGGGGCGGGATGGATAAAGTAGAAGCTCGCCTCGGGAGTGTTGTGTGATAAGAAGGTGTCGCCCAAGCTTAAAGGCAAATTTTACAGGGTGGCAGTCCGCCCGGCCATGTTGTATGGAGCGGAGTATTGGCCAGTCAAGAACTTTCATATTCAAAAATTGAAGGTGACATAAATGCGGATGTTACATTAGATGTGTGTTCTTACTAGGGGGATAGGGTTCGGAATGAGACTATCCGGGATAGGGTTGGAGTGGCTTCGGTGGAGGACAAGATGCGCGAGGTCCGTTTGAGATGGTTCGGATACGTGATAAAGAGGGGCACAGATGCACCAGTTCGTAGGTGTGAGACGGTTGCTTTGGATGATTTCAAGGGGGGCAGGGGTAGGCCAAAAAACTATTGGAGAGAGGTGATTAGGCGGGACATGAAACAGTTACAGCTTACTGAGGACATGACCTGTAAGACCCCGTAAAAATCCTAAGTCAAATTCAGCTCCTTAAGGCTTGATAAGGAAATCCAACACATAGAATAGTTTTGGTAAGTGTTGGAAACACTTAGTTTCATCTTATACCTCTGAACTTCGGGGATTTATTTGACGACCTTCCCGACCTCCATTTTTTGGATTTTCAAGTTGCGTTGTGATCGGGGAATTCAAGAGTAAATCTCGAGTGAGTTTCAGAATTTTTGGAATCCGTTTAGGGCATGTTTGAATTTCAAAATAGAAGCACCATGCTTTTTGCATGCTTCGCATGCTATATAGCATGCTTCAGAAATTTTCAGCATTTCAGGGTCAACTTCAAATGATCATAACTTCTTGAATATTTTAAACTGTGAGAGATGTTGTATATCGATAAAAATCTCTTTGATTCCTCTTTCCAATGCAATTGGTTTCATCTAATTTAAACATCGGATAAAGAATTATGATCAATTTACTTCAGCCTATCAGCCTGCAAACAACATAGGACAGCTGTGTCTTTCTCTCTTTCTCCAGGGGTATTTTAGTCTTTTACCCATCCTATATATATGCTCAAACACGGCATTAAGCCTAATTTAGAGCATAATACTCCCTTTTTCTCAAATTCTCTCAAAAATTATCAAGAACAAGTAAGGGTTCAATTGGGTGTTTCAAGATTCAAGCCAATTTCATCGTTAACTTTCACGGATAATCAATCTAAGGTATGCATAGTGTTCATTCATGGATTCTTTTCATCCATGGAGCTCAAGAATCAAGTTTTAAGTTATGCATCATGAATATTTTGTTGTGAGATATTTATAATCATGTTGTTGATGTTAAATTGAGTTTTAATTCCATGAGTTATTGCAAGAATCATGAAAACTAATTTATTTGTGGTATTATTCATATGAGATTTATGTTGAGTTCTTGGGATTTGCAAGTTGGGTGTTATACCCATAATATTGATATATGTTAATTGATGAATGAAATATCCATGTTTTTCATGTGTGTTGAATGATGACCGTCATATGTTGAAAACCTTGAGATGTGAATTAGTGGTTATAGTTATGAATTGGGAGCATGTTATATATGCCTAAGTATAAAATCATGCCTTTCATCTGTTTGTGAAAATGTTCGAGTGAATGAATTGTGCCTTGTGATCCATTGGTGAGCTAAATAATTAATTCATGTTAATACTACATGATCTAAATGATTTCCGTGTTGATGCTATGTCTTGCAAGTGTTTGACAAATGGTTCATGAAAGTTAAGTAATGAAACTACATTATGTTAGCATGTATCCAAGTTCATGTCATGCAAGTGAAATTAAAATTATGAAATTATGATATGTTAGGATACATTCCTATTCATGTACAAGATTATGATTATCAAGTGCTTTCATGAAATCCCCAACTTATGGTATTATGAATTGCAGACTTTAGTCCTATGATCAAGAATTTTCATGATGTGTCAGTTTCCTTCCATCAAGTCATGGGGGTACTTGTACCCGAAAAATATAGCTTGGTGCCTAGAGCCATGTCATGTTTTTACGATACTCTCAGTCAAGCCATGTTCAGTAGACTTCAGTCAGTCTCATGACTTAGGAAAACTCATGTAAAGGCATTATTAGTTCAGTTTTACTCAGTACTCAGTAATCTACGTAATCTCAGTAATATTCCATCAGTCAATGGAATTCAGTAAATCTTAGTATCAGTATAGTTTAGTTCAGTATTCAGTTCAGACATCAGTAAACTCAGTCAGCTAACAGAACTCAGTAGCATTTAGTCAGTTAACAGAATTCAGTTGTCTTTCGCTAGTCATCGAAACTCAATAAACTCAGTCCATGTTCAGTTCAGTTAAATAGAACCATCAGTAACAGTTCAGTTAATTCTAGTATGAACTAGGAAATCAGTTCAGTTTCATTCAGTTAGGAGTAGGATTCAGCACCGAGCAAACCCAAGGATGGGAACTCACCTGTCAGTAGAGGGTGTGATTCTTAGAAGCAGTCATTGCGTTCCAGAACTATGTAGCCAGCATAGGTTGAGACATCAATACCTATCAGTTGAGGGTAGATGAGGTGGCTTAATGTGTCAGATGAGGGTTCCCACCATTCTGTCAGTTGAGGGTAGATGAGGTGGCTTAATGTGTCAGATGAGGGTTCCCACCATTCTCATTAGAGTACCTGCCAGATGAGGGTCACTCACAGTTTGTCCTTACTAGTGGCGCGGTATTGACACCCTTCCAATCAGGGCAAAGATTGGACCTCAGCTTAGCTATTATAGTGTATTTGGGGCATGTCGGTTAGATAACTACTTCCCACAATTTCAGTATCAGTCTCAGTAAAAGAACTCAGATAGTTCTTCAGGATATCAGGACTAACAGATACAGTTAACTCAGATACAGTACGGAACTCAGGTAGTTCCATCAGATTAAGTACTGTCAGATACAGTCATTCATGCTATCAGTTATCAAAACTTATATTATCAGATATATCAGTTATCAAAATTCAATTATTATTCATGATACGTTATCAGTAAATACATGTCATCAGTATTGATACTCAGTAGTCATGTTATCACAAACTCAGTTTCAGGACTATTATATACGGTCAATCAGATCAGTTTTTCATAATCAGAACTATCAGAAACAGTCATTTTCTTTATCAGTAATATAACATCAGTTCCTTTTTATTCATTAAACTCAGATGTCAGTAAATCAGTACACAGAATTCAGTATCTAGTACTAGTACAGTTTCAGTTACAGTTATTAATTATTTATGCATGTAGTCTCACGTTCATGTTAGTCAGTATTGTTCATACATATGAACCCCATGCATTCAACCTACCTCACTTACATACCAGTACATCTAAAGTACTGACGCTTACTTTTCTCGCGCTATGGTGTCTCATATCATAAGTTTGGATGCACGGGATCCAGAGCTCCCTTAGCAATTTCAGGGTCAGCTAGCAGCAGTAATTAACAGTGATTCCTCATCCTTCGAGGACAATTATGTTATTATTCATATCACTATTTCAGTTTTTAGTTTATTTCAGTAGACGAAGTTAGTTGGGAACATATCCCCTCAACTTCTTATTCAGCTCAGTTTAAAGGTTTTCAGACTACAGCATGTCAGATAATTATTTCAGATTTATGTTGGTATTGTTATATCATTTTTAGATATTATTTTATCTGATGTTTATTCAGATTTGAACCTTATGGCCTTACAGTATTATGTTTTCACATATTTTAGAGTATGGTTATTCAGTGCTCAGGTACAGATATAAGTCATGGGTTAGATTGTGGTCCTCGGGGTCATGGGCATCGTGTAGTATTTTGGTTCAGAAAATTGAGGCGTTATAAACTTGGTATCAGAGCCTAAGGTTCAACAGTGTCCTAGAAAGTCTAAAAGTTGCATCAAGTAGAGTCTTATACATGGGCATGTTGTGCACCACGCTTATGTGCAGGAGGCTATGAGATATTTTAGGAACATTTTCCCTTCTTTCATGTCTCAAGATTATTCTATAGCAAGGTTCTCTAAGGAACCTATGTAGATTCACATCAGACTCCCCTCATGTCAACCTTACCTTACTTTCAAGGTAACAGAAATAGTGAAGCTCAAATCCTAAAGATAGGGCTTTCTCCTGCAGTCCCTGGAGACAGTTATGGGATTTGCTATATGCTCAGACAATATTCCCTCAGTTCAGTCATGTTCTAAAGTTGTACAAATTTTAATTATGATCATGAGAACTACTTTGTAAACTCAAATCTAATTTTTGATATGCCATTAGATCCCTTCTCAGAATCCTATGATAGTATAGACCTAGAATTTTAAGCATGGACCAAAGAGTTTAGCAGTAGATAAGTTGGGATAGTATTATCCAGTTTGATTAGATTATGTATTCATGGTGATAGTTGTACCAAGGTAAATCAGGAGGCTTGAACAATGTAAGCTAGATTTTAAGTTTATTTACTTGAAATTAAGCATGAAGGTATGGATGTGATATTAGTAGTATATGAGAAAACAGAAGCAGCTGATGTGTTTAGTAGGATGGGCAGATGTCGAACAGAGTATAAATATGTGATGATAGATCAAGTGACCAAGTCAGACACTCAGATTCCAGTAGTAGTGCCAGTATGTATAGAAAAGCAGTAAGGGAAGACGATTGCCAAACCATCCTCTTCTCAGTACAAAGATTTGTACTTCAGCTATCACGAAATCCACTCAAGTCTTACATATCAACTCTAAGGTCATAAACCACGATCATGCACTTTTCCATAAATCAGGTACGGTTTCAGTTCCCAGTATAAAGGATCTCAGTTTACCTAACAGTATGAATCAATTCCATGAACACGGCTTATGTTCAGACGTTTTCCATAGAATCATGTGTGCTTTTAGTTCCCAGCATAGTAAGTCAGATCTAAATCACTCAGTGTCATAATCATGTCTCACGAATACAAAAACTCGAAACTTAGGTCATGCAACTCATGACTCATGTACACGTATCATGCTTTACAGTATACTCAGCTTTTATGACTCATGCTATGCCCCTACAAATCAGATAAATTCAAACTACGTAATGTATATCCTCAGTTCATACCTTTTTGGTAAATGCATGTTGTTGATATTCTATTCCTCAGGTTTCAGTCATGTGTCAAGTTCAATTTGTATCGATTCATGCTTCAGGTCCCCTGATTTAACCCTTCAGTCAGCTCTCTTTATGAAAATAGTGTAGTGATGAGCAGTTACTTAGATAAGAGAGAAAATGTTTCATGTTAAGAGAAGATTATTGCATGCTTATTTTATACAAGGGTGTAGTATTAATGATAGGCTTGAATGTAACTATTCTAAGATAGAGTATCCTAGTAGTTGCGAGTATAACCCAGTTCATGTATCATAACCCAGTTCATGTATCATACCTCAGTTCTAGATATTAGATAATTATGTCATGATTCAGTTCCTACATGCCTTGTGCGTCGCCTTAGTTTTCCTCAATATTTCAGCAAAGGTAGTCCAACATTCTTCAAGGGACATAGTGTCCCAAGAGGGAGATACACTCTAATCCCTCAAATTGTTATGACATAAACATACCGATCTCTCTTCACGTCATGAATCCAGCTTAGAGGAAGGGTTACTTATAAGATGGCCTTCTAACTCCAAATCTCAGTCGTAAGCCATGTACTCAATGGCTCAGTTTAGTTCACGATACTCTATCCATGTCACGCATTATAGACTCAGTTCATATCATGATATTCAGTTCATGTATAACATTCCAGACTCAGTTATGTCCTCATATTTCCGCTCATGCATATTGAGTAATTAATCTTAGACTCATCGGTATTTTAAGTTCAATGTAATAGTCTTTCTTAAACTTACTCATTCTCATGTTCAGATTTCAGTAACAAACTTGGTATTTAGTTTCATGCCCAGTTTTTAGTTAAACTTGGCATCTTTTACTATTGCATATACAGTCGCATGTTCATGAGCCATTTCAGTCATATAATCATGCATCAGATATACATAGATTCATCTTATCAGTTATGCACCAGATATGTATTCTCATTTTGAGAAACTCAGTTCATCAGAACACTCAGTCTTTCATTCATAAATCAGTTACACATGCATCAGATATGTATGTTTAGTTTGATAGAAATTCAGCTTATCAATCATGTAAGTCATGAAATCATGTTTCAGTCATTCATGTTCAGTATATACCTCAGTTGGTCTCTTCTCCTCTTCTTAGTAAGTCTCGTTCGAGCACGAATGTTCCCAAGGGGGAGATATTGTAAGACCCCATAAAAATCCTAAGTCAAATTCATCTCCTTAAGGCTTGATAAGGAAATACAACACTTAGAAAAATTTTGCTAAGTGTTAGAAACACTTGGTTTCATCTTATACCTCCGAACTTTGGGGATTTATTTGACGACCTTTCCGACCTCCGTTTTTAGATTTTCAAGTTGCGTTGTGATCGGGAAAGTAAAGAGTAAATCTTGAGTGAATTTCAGAATTTTTGGAATCCATTTAGGACCTGTTTATATTTTAAAAGAGAAGCACCATGCGATTTGCATACGTTGCAAGCCCTATAGCATGCTCCAGAAATTTTCAGCATTTCAGGGTCAACTTCAAACGATCATACCTTCTTGAATATTTTGAACTGTGAGAGCTTATATATATCGATGAAAAGACCTTTGAGTCCTCTTTCCAATGCAATTAGTTTTATCCAATTTAAACATCGGAGCAAATAATTATGATCAATTTACTTCAGCCTATCAGCCTTAAAATAACATAGGACAGCTGTGTCTTTCTCTCTTTCTCCAGGGGTATTTTAGTCTTTTTCCCATCCTATATATATGCTCAAAAACGGCATTAAGCCTAATTTAAAGCATAACATACTCCCTTTTTCTCAAATTCTCTCAAAAATTATCAAGAACAAGTAAGGGTTCAATTGGGGGTTTCAAGATTCAAGCCAATTTCACCGTTAACTTTCACGGATAATCAATCTAAGGTATGCATAGTGTTCATTCATGGATTCTTTTCATCCATGGAGCTCAAGAATCAAGTTTTAAGTTATGCATCATGAATATTTTGTTGTGGGATGTTTATAATCATGTTGTTGATGTTAAATTGAGTTTTAATTTCATGAGTTATTTGAAGAATCATGAAAACTAATTTATTTGTGGTATTATTCATATGAGATTTATGTTGAGTTTTTGAGATTTGCAAGTTGGATGTTATACCCATAATATTGATATATGTTAATTGAGGAATGAAATATCTATGTTTCTCATGTGTGTTGAATCATGACCATCATATGTTGAAAACCTTGAGATGTGAATTGGTGGTTATAGTCATGAATTGGGAGCATGTTATATATGCCTAAGTCTAAAATCATGCGTTTCATATGTTTGTGAAAATGTTCGAGTGAATGAATTGTGCCTTGTGATCCAATGGTGATCTAAATGATGAATTCATGTTAATACTACATAATCTAAATGATTTTCATGTTAATGCTATGTCTTGCAAGTGTTTGACAAATGGTTCATGAAAGTTAAGTAATGAAACTACATTATGTTAGCATGTATGCAAGTTTATGTCATGCAAGTGAAATTAAAATTATGAAATTATGATATGTTAGGATACATTCCTATTCATGTACAAGATTATGATTATTAAGTGCTTTCATGAAATCCCCAACTTATGGTATTATGAATTGCAAACTTTAGTCCTATGATCAAGAATTTTCATGATGTGTCAGTTTTCTTCCATCGAGTCCTGGTGGTAATTGTACCCGAAAAATATAGCTGGATGCCTAGAGCCATGTCATGTTTTCACGATACTCTCAGTCAAGCCATGTTCAGTAGACTTCAGTCAGTCTCATGACTCAGAAAAACTCATGTAAAGGCAGTATCAATTCAGTTTTACTCAGTACTCAGTAATCTACGTAATCTCAGTAATATTACGTCAGTCTATGGAATTCAGTAAATCTCAGTATCAGTACAGATTAGTTCAATATTCAGTTCAGACATCAGTAAACTCAGTCAGCTAACAGAACTCAGTAGCATTTAGTCAATTAACAGAATTCATTAGTGTTCTGCTAGTCATTAGAACTCAATAAACTCAGTACATATTCATTTCAGTTAAATAGAATAATCAGTAACAGTTCAGTTAATTCTAGTATGAACTAGGAAATCAGTTCAGTATAATTAGTTTAGTATCATTCAGTTGGGAGTAGGATTCAACACCGAGCGAACCCAAGGGTGGGAACTCACCTGCCAGTAGAGGGTGTGATTCTTAGAAGCAGTCCTTGCGTTCCAGAACTATATAGCCAGCATAGTTTGAGACATCAATACATGTCAGTTGAGGGTAGATGAGGTTGATTAACCTGTCAGATGAGGGTTCCCACCGTTCTCATTAGAGTGTCTTCCAGATGAGGGTCACTCATAGCTTGTCCTTACTAGTGGCGCGGTATTGACACCCTTCCAATCAGGGCAGAGATTGGACCCCAGCTTAGCTATTCTAGTATATTTGGGACATGTCGGTTAGATAACTACTTCCCCCAGTTTCAGTATCAGTCTCAGTAAAAGAACTCAGATAGTTCTTCAGGATATCAGGACTGACTGATACAGTCAACTCAGATACAGTACAGAACTTAGCTAGTTCCATCAGATTCGGGACTGTCAGATACAGTCATTCATGCTATCAGTTATCAGAACTCATGTTATCAGATATATCAGTTATCAATCATGATATATTATCAGTAAATACATGTCATTAGTATTCATGCTCAGTAGTCATGTTATCATGAACTTAGTTTCAGGATTGTTATAGACGGTCAATCAGATCAGTTCTTCATAATCAGAACTATCAGAAATAGTTATTTTTTTTATCAGTAATATAACATCAGTTCCTCTTTATTTAGTAAACTCAAATGTCAGTAAATCAGTACACAGAATTCAGTATCCAGTACTAGTACAGTTTCAGTTACAGTTATTATGTATTCATGCATGCATTCTCACGTTCATGTTAATCAGTATTGTTCATACATATGAACCCCATGCATTCAGCCTACTTTACTTGCATACCAGTACATTCAAAGTACTGACGCATACTTTTCTTGTGCTATAGTGTCTTATACCATAGGTTTGGACGCACGGGATCCAAAGCTCCCTTAGCAATTTCAGAGTCAGCCAGCAACAGTAATTAATAGTGAGTCCTTATCCTTCGAGGACAATTATGTTATTATTCATATCATTATTTCAGTTTTCAGTTTATTTCAGTAGACGGAGTTAGTTGGGAACATGTCCCCTGAACTCCTTATTCAGTTCAGTTTAGAGGTTTTCAGACTACAGCATGTCAGACAATTATTTCAAATTTATGTTGGTATTGTTATACCATTTTTAGATATTATTTTATTAGATGTTTATTCAAATTTGAACCTTATGGCCTTATAGTATTATGTTTTCACATATTTTACAGTATGGTTATTCAGTGTTCAGGTACAGATATAAGTCATAGGTTAGCTTGTGGTCCTTCGGGGTCATGGGCACCGTGTAGCGTTTCGATTTAGAAAATTGGGACGTTACATGACCCTAAATAGGAAGAGCTCGAGGACGCATAATAGGATAGAAGGCTAGTGACTATTAGGGTAGGTAGGGTAGGGCATTACCTATTGGGTGTATTACTCTTGTTAGGCTACCTTGTTGCATGTTGTATTACGAGTGCCTACTATTCTTTGTTTACTTTCCATTGTAGGGGCGTTTTTATGTCTTGCCATCTTGTTTCAAGCGTTTTGTACGGTTGTGATTACTTATCTTATCTTGAGCCGGGGGTCTATCGAAAACAGCCTTGCTACTTCTCCAAAGGTAGTGGTATGGACTGCGTACATCTTACCCTCCTCAGACCTCACTATGTTGGAATACACTGGGTTTGTTGTTATTGTTGTAGTGGTGGAAACAGGTGGAGGTAGTCCAACTTCCACTGCCTTTTTTTTAATTAATTTATTTACTTTTAATAAATATATATTTAAAAGTTACATAAAATTATTGTAAATTGCATTATTTAATGATTTAAAAATTTTTAAAAATATATAAAAATTTGATTGTCGCAAAATTTTATTAGTACTACATAAATCATGATAGACGGAATAACATATATTATTTAAAAATGACATAAAAAATATTATAAATCACAATACTTAACAACTTAACACATTTAATGACATATAAAAATTTTAATTTATTCTTCAAATACTATCACACTACATAAGATAGAAGGAGTAACATATATTATCAGGACCCAACAATTTTAGGTTGTGGATGCTTTAAAAAAAAAATTATTAAAGGGTGCAGCTGCAGGGATACGACCCCAAGATGGGAGACATGAAAGTTATGCCTAAAGCCAGAGCACCCAGCCATGCTTTTGTTCTCTGGGTGCTTTTTTATATATTTTATCCTTTTTTCACTGTTTCTTATATAATTATACCTCTTCTACGTCGAGTTTAGTGGGTGCTCGAGCACCCGAAAAATGCACGTGGGTCCGCCCCCGTATATTATTTGAAAAAAATAATTCATAACAAGTACTATAAATTACAATAATTAACAAATAATATGTAAAAACTATATATAAAATATTCGATTGGCTTTCTTAATTTCATCAATGTCACATAAATTGAGACAAAGATAGTAATTACCTGAAATTATGTAGAAGTATTTCTTATAAGTTATGATAATTAATAACTTAAGATATTTAAAACTTACACAAAACTCTTAAAAATATATAAAAAAAAATTAATTGACTCTCTAAATTTTATTAGTGTCACATAAATTGAAACACCAAAAATAACATGTATTATTTAAAATCTGTATACAAAAATATTTTATATCATTATAATTAATAATTTTAAAAGTTTAAAATCATATAAAACTTTAATTGATTCTATAAACTTTATATGTAGCATACAAAAATAGCATATATTGAATCTGTATTTGAATAATTAAGAATCTCACTTATTTTCGTAAAAACTAATTTTCTTTTGACCGAATACATTCTTAATCCGTTTGGGTCAAGTTAAAGGAAAAAGAGTATTGAAAACACGCATAAACTACAACAACAGCATACCTAGTGTATTCCCACACAGCGAGGTTTGGGGAGGGTAGAGTGTACACAAATTATACCACTACCTCAGATGAAGTAGAGAAGCTGTTTCCGATAAACCCCTCGTATGAGCTCTCGAGAAGGATATAGAATTCGGGAAAATGGTGCGCTCTTTAAAATGAGAACTTATTTGAAAAGAAAATTACTTTTCAGATAGTTACTCAAGATTTCATTATAAGTAATTTAACATTTATCCCTAGCCAAAGAATTACCCTTCATCATTTGCTCCTCGACAATACGAGATCAAGGGGGGAGATGTTTTACTCCTTTGCAATGTTATACCAGACAGAACACAACAAATATTATCATTCACTGACTATCATATCCATGGATGTAACCTTTGGGATGCAAAGTCATTTCTCAAGTATATTAAACATCTCTTAAGTAGAAGATTGTTTATTTTGCCACAAGAAAAGAGGCTCCTATCTTTTATAGGATTTGATAAATGGAAGGAAATTGCTAATGAAACCGAACAAACTAAGGTAAAGGGAGCCCAATTTCCACAGTAGAAAGAGAAGTAACGTGCATTTATTAAACTTTTGAATGAAGTGAGGCCCTAATATAAAAATATATATAGGATTCATATTGCTGACCCCAACTAATTTCGATTGAGGTGTAGTTGATTGATTGGCTTTGTGAGAAAACATGAAGGGAAAGAGCTTGTTTGTGAGTTGTGAATCAATAGTCAGTTTTCTAAGAGGTATAACATTCCAATGCTAATCATGAACGGTATATATCACACAAACAATAGCAAAACAAAAGGAGGCCTCAGAGTTCGAATCAACTATGTGGTTTACAATCCATGTTGAATCAGTTACAAGAAAAAAAATTACCTTGAGGATAACCAACAACAGACACAGCTTTTTGGAGAATTGGAACATCACCAAGCTCCAAAGAGTTCATGCCCTCCCAGAATTCTTCACTTTCTACCACCAGAATAGCCGAGTCTCATTCATGACCAACGGCCTGAACTGCTGCTCTATACTTGGTTGGAGAACCATGCTTTCTTACAAGCACAAATGTATGATCACTAATATAGCTGGCATTATATTTTTCTATGTTACAAAATTAGACGTGTCACAATCATGATATCCTATATCCTATGATGAAGAAATCGAACATTAATTTTTGAACTAGTAAAATTGGTCAAAACTTTGGTCTATTTTCAAGTGAAATGAATAGAACACACGTTGCAAATTAAGTTTCGTCAAAGTCACCTTACCAGTGTATAATGTATTGCTAGTTATCAATAGGAATCATTAGATAGAATTTCATATGATTTTGAGGCAAATACACAAACACCATTGATTCTGTATCAAACTAGAATTTTAGCAACAAATACAAATAAGGGAAACTAAAATGAAATAAATCATTAACCTTTGTGTTGTACACATTAACACACCAGTCAACCAAAGAGTTCTTCCATGAAAAATAATTAACTTATACTCACTAACAATATATAAAGAATTTCTATGTCATCAGTCTAAGTAGACGTATCGAATTCTTTCTATTTGCTCCAAATAATTAAGATTTTCTAAGAGAAAGTGATTCTGCTTCTGGCAGCAACATGTCACGCCCCGCTTATGAAGTCAAATCAATATGTTTTAAGAAGAAAGACAATTAGAATACCAATCTCATCGATATCATATCAAATCCAGTCAATTGAATCACTTTCAAGTGATAATAGCCTATCTGTCTTACATTTCACGTACCTAATTTCACTTATTTGGAACCGGATGCCTTCGTGCCACCTTGACCTAGGCCTTGACCACCACTACCACCACCACCGCCACCTGATAAAACCTCTGGGGTTTTGACCTTAAATTTCTCAAGTTTCAATTGAGATTGATCAATATCAATTCCTCTACTCTTATTCAAAGAGCTATCACTTGGACTCCTTTTGAAAGAATTAATCTTGAATTTCTTTTCTTGATCCTTATTGTTTGAAAACACAACACCAATTTTGTCAAATATAGGAATGAAATCTTCATGATGGAATAGAAAAATTTTCTTGAAGAATTTTCCTCTTTTCATGTAGAGGTCTCTGAAGAAATCTAGTAGCATAATCAATCTTGGATCCACTCTTTTTCCTGATTTCCATCTTATTATCACCGGCTTTTCTTGAGTATTTTCAACATCAAGAATTGAAGAGGTGATAGCTTCCTTGAGATCTTCCATTAATATATGGTTAATTTGTTGAGATGACTATATATGAGAGAACTATGGTTGGAATAAGATATGGTAGTTGAGGCTTGGAGCTAATTCAAGTTTGGAATGTTTCACTAAAAAATTTTTTTTAGAATGTTTCATATATAGAGAGAGAAAGAGTGTTCGCAAATACACGGTTTAAAATAAATTTGGACAGGTCGATTAAAGAATTTCATGCTTCAATGCACTTTGAAATTTATTTTAATTAAAATAGATTGAATCAAGATGAGTCAAATAATGATTTATTACTCAGCCGCCTAATTTGATAGATACGACCTCCCCTCCTTTTTCACTTTGATTTATTACAATAATTAATGTGTTTTTTTCTTGAATTATTATTAATTAGTTTCAAACTTTGCCTGATATCAAATCTCCAAATTCCATCATAGATATGTGTGAGTTACATTATTTTAACTCGGTTTGATCTAATTTGATGAGCCATTTACCTGTTCGGATCAATATAAAAAATAATAACATATTTAGTGTAATATCATAAATGCAGCTCGGAGAAGATAAAGTGTGTCCGGTAATTAATAACCCTTATCTTCTAGTGATGGAGAGATTGTTTTCGATAAATTCTCGATTTAAATATAACATTTTCAAGCAGTTTGAAAAAAGAAATATATAAATGAAAGTACTAACAACACCAAAATAATGTAAAATGTAGAGCAATACACAACGTTATATTAAAAGAAAAGAGTAATAATGACAACGAAATAGTGAGATGATCGAAGTCGATTTTAAACTTAGATATATTAAGTGGGGTTCTAAACAATGGATTTATTTTGCCACCTATATTTTCATATGATTATTAAATACTGGTGGAAATTTCTTGGAATAAAGTAGGTATGGAAGAGATCTTCTAAGAAATTGATACGTTCCAACAATTTGAAGTTTAATTATAAAAATTTTCGATTTTGAGTCTGTCAAAATACATAATTAGCTCCTGATACATTCAACAAAGATATATTTTTTTTTTTGTAAAGATACATAATTAATTCTCGATACATTTTTTTTTAATTTTGAGTCTGTCGAGATACATAATTAGCTCCCGATACATCAAATAAGTATACATAATTAGTAAGAATTTTTATAATTACGTTGTAAGGATGAAGATTTGTATAAATATGATAAATTAAAGTGTATGTTTATGTTATTTCCCTATAAATTCATCGTTATCCTAAGTTACTCATTTAGGGACCAACAATTCTAATTGCTGCATGTTACAAAACACTAATTATTATAAATTGTCATAACTCCCGATACATCCAAAGAATACAAGAAATGTGTTAGCTTTACGACGTGTAATTAGAAAAACGGGATTATCAAAAGAATGTAAAAGCTTCTACCAATTCATAATATCTGTCTTTCAAACACTTTTACACAGCTTTTTAAAAATAGTAGTTTAGGTGTAGGCGTCTTGCGCGTGCACCTCACTTTAATGAGTTTAAACATTACACTAAATATAATATTTATTTAAATAATAAAAATGAATTTAGTAATTAAATTTAATATCTTTTGAGTGTGTAAAGATGGAGAATTTATTTATTAAACCTAATCTTTATCAAAAATATTTTTAAAAGTCGATCGACATTCATCTACTATCTGTAAATTGCAACAAAATAATACAATGATAGATACATCAAAATAATATAATTAAATCTAATCTTTACACACAAAAAATTTTTCAAATTCGTCCGACACTCATCTACCACCTATAAACAATAACGAAATAATACGATAGTAAAAATATCAAAATAATACAACCAAACCTAACCTTTACATAAAAAAAATCCTCAAAACCGATCAATATTTATCTATCACCTATAAACTGCAATAAAATAATACGATAAAGTGATATCAAAATAATACAATTAAACTTAAATTTTACACAAAGCCGATTGAGATTCATCTACAAACTGTAAACTACCACAAAATAACAAACTAATAGAGATATTACGATGATATAATTAAACCTAACCTTTATCTAAAAAAAAATTTCAAAGCTGACCCACATTCATCAAGCATTTGTAAATTAAAATAAAATAATAATATAATAAAGATATCAAAACAATACAATTAAACCTAACCTTTACACTAGAAATTCTTCAAAGTCAGCCGACATTCATCTACAACTTGTAAACTATAAAAAAGTAATATAATAGTGATCACAAAGCTTCGATTTTTATCCAACTAATTCTTGTCTGAGCGAAAATTTTGACTCTAAAGAATGATTTTGACCCTACCATATATTTTAGGAGTCCCATATATAGGAAGTCTAATAAAAATGAAAAGATTAATTAATTATTCTACCATATATTTTAGGAAATCTAGTTAATATAATAAAAATAATTAAATAATAAATTAGAAAATATAGTGAAAAGACGATTTTGCCTAAAGAAGAGTCTTTTAATAAAAGATAAAAAGTTCAAATCACTTTTCTAAGGATGTTCACACTTTTAATATATTATAGATATAGATTATAGATTATAGATTATAGATATACATTATAGATTATAGATATAGATTATAAATTATAGATTATACATTATAGATATAGATATAGCTTATAGATTATAGATATATATTCAGTAACCTTAATTATAAAATATATTGATTTAGATTACTTTTTATCTTTCTTTAAACGTCTCATTTAATTGTGATCGCGAAATTATTAAAACTAGCAAGGAAATATTTAATAGGTTTTCTGAAACGTGCTTGCCACATATAACTATATAAGTTTCAGTAAGACTTTCAATAGTTGTGTGATGCCTATATATTTCGAATTAATAATTATTTTAAACTTATAATATAGTTTTCATATATATATATATATATATATATATATATATATATATATATATATATATATATGTTGCTTCATTTATTCATTTAATTAGATAAGATTTAATTTGATTAGCAATATAATGATTGATAGCACATAATTGAACTTTTTCAGATGCATTATGATCGTACATTTGTCCAGATAGAAAAATTGAATATTCTTGTGCTCAACGTGAAATCAAAAATTTCGTGTATTACATATGTATATATACACTTTAAGATTTATCGCAATATAATACGACGTAATCACAAAATGAAAAATTGTACTATAACAACTGCAAGTAAATAGTTGTTCCCTATTCTGATTTTGATCAACTTGCGTGTAAAGTGCTTTTTCCACGTAAGAGGGCTAGGGGCTAATGATACACCAAACTAAAGAGAATACTGCTATTAAATTAAATGTTGCCAAAAAACTAAAACTACTTAGGCTTATTTGTGCAATTTAGAGTGTTAATAAAACTCTCAAATACATAACTAAAAAGAAAAAGGAAGTTTTATATGAGATCTGTTACTCTTAACATTGTGAGATTATTTGAAAGGGTTGAAAGCTATACAAATTTGGCCGAAACGAATAATCTTTCTATTTTATATTGAGAAAATTAACTATATAAATTTATTAGATTAGTTATTATAACTTATAGAAAAAACTTTTAAGTTTTCAAGTTTCTAGTAACTTTCATCTTAAAAAAATATATAAAAAGTTTTTTTTTTCTTTTGTTGAAAATACAGAAAAGTAATTACTGAAAAAGGAAAATTAATAGTTAATACAATTAATATACAATTTACCTTCCTTAAAAGTAGTTAACCTTAATTACTGATATTTATCCACCTCAAATCCCTCAAACCGTTATTTATCTTTCTATTTTAATGCTTGCATTAAGAGTTTCCATCTTCATACACTACTTGCCACTTTTTACACGATTTCTCTCTACCATCAAACAAAAAACCCATTCTATGTTGATTAGAATTTGATAGAAAAGCAAAAAACAAGTATTTCTTTAGATAAAAAATATGAATTCTGTTAATTTGCATTCAATCATGATCCGTCATGGAGGGAAATGGGATTCTTCAGGTTTGTTAATTTTTTTACGCCTTCTAAACGAATTTAATATTTATTGGCATACCACCAATCGGATGCAGGCCATCACAAAGAACACTGAGAGGAGGAGAAGAAAAGAAACGTGTTGATTATTTGAACCAAGCAGCACAATTGTTCAACAGCAAGTTGGCAGATGACTTAAGTTCAATGGAAAACAAAGTACCTAATTCAAGATTGGTGTATGTAGATATATATAATCTTCCACTTGTTGTCATCAACAACCCTCAAAAATATGGTACAAATATGGCTGGCTTTTTCCTGAATATCGACAAGATCTCTGTTTCTTTCTTTATATGACCGTGCAGGATTCAACATTGCAGAAAACAGATGCTGTGGAACAGGGAAAATAAAAGTTGCAGAGTGATGCACATCGGTGTGTTCCGATGATTCCGATTATATTTTTTGGGATAACTTTCATCTTACAGAAAAAGCATACAGATTTTTAATTCATCAAATTCTTGTACACCATTTAAGTAGCTTCTTCTGATAAATTAACATATCAACATGCATATCAATGAATTCTTAGTACTTGTTGCCGAATGATTGATCATTTATATGTTATTTTCTCACTTAGTGATCATGTCTATCATCCCCGATTTTTATTTCTTTTTATTTTTTCTAGTAAGCATGTACATGATGTGGTAGTAACAAAGTTGTATTCATGGACTATAGCAGTACATACAAACTTGCAAATATTTAATTTTTTTCTGTATTAAATTGGTATAAAATTGATATTGAATCATTTTTTCTATTTACTGTTTGTTTTTCTAATATAGTTAATAATTTGAATTAACTTTTTGGTGCTCGATTATTACTGTTTGTTTTTATAAGATTGTGGGTATGAAAAAGTTTATTTTTTGTATTTATGTAGTATTTATATAATGTTATGCTACTCTAACGTTTGTTTCGTATTTTACATCGTTGAATGAAATTGATATGAACTAAGTCGCAACAGATGGTATTAAATTTGATATCAACTACATCAAATTATACATTTTTCGATTCTGCAATTAGTAACATTTGACATGAATATTGAATCTTGATTTTTATTGGTGCTCATTACTCTTTGTATAAGATTGTTGGTATGAATAAAGTTTAGCTTTGATATTTAACATAGTATTTATATAATGTTCTTCATCTTGCTAGAAAGCAAACAAAAATATCAATCTTGATTATTTTTTTATTAGAACGAAAAATTATTTGACATCAAACAACTATCAATTGATTTATTTTCAACATTTACGTTGATAGTTTTTCATATAATATCCATTCATACACTAAAAAAGTTATGTAACATAAAACATAATTTTTCTCATCGATTGTCACATTCATAAAACTCATTCAATACAAATGTGATATATGCGAAACTTCATCGATATCAATTTAATACATTGAGAACTCAAAATAAAAATGTTACTTATGTATGAAATGAGTATATAAATTGATTTCAATGTATTAAAAGTGGAATTATCCTAGGAAAATGTGTTCATCAAAACATAGTTAACATCATTGCACTAATTGGCAATTAACATCATTACACTAATTGGAACCATCCCTCAATCGATAAACTGATGGTACAACAATCTTGCAGATTAATCAATACATCTACGAAAGGCCTCACACGAAAAAAAACTCAATAAAAGGCATCCTTGTTTGGCTAATGTATATTAAAAATGAATGTCTTCTTGTTCATTTATCTTCCTCGAGTATATGGACATTACAGGTAAAATAATGAAATGTGCTCTGACTAACTATCTTTCAGATGTTAGCAATGAGCCAAACACGAGTTTGAAGTTCTGGATGATTGTAAGAACAAGTTTTTTTTTTCAAGGTATACATGTGAAATCAAAATTGTGTTGGTTGTATTTTGATTTCAGTTTTACATATATACTACAATAGCAATGATATTAAAAGTTAATTATGGTATGCATTATATGGACGTGGGGAAACGATGACTAATTAAAATCCAAAATAGAACTATATATATGTTATCATTACTTAACGATTTGACAAAATTGAATTGGCAAGACTGCCTTTTGACTATAAAAAGGATTTATTTTTTTGAAAGTAGTTAATTTTTTTAGAATGAAATAATTATTAATAAATAAGCACTACCTAAGCATGAAAACAAACTAAAAGCAACAATAATTCAAATGTTAACATTTACTATTTGTTCTTAATTTAATATAAAATTGATCTAAATAATTGTCCAATTTAGAAGAATCACTATTTAATGATCGAGAAGATTATTAATAATTAAAAAAGGTAATGAATGGAATTTAATGAATGGAAGAGTCACTATTTAGAAGAAATTTAATGAATGAAAATTAAAGAGATAAGACTACTATTGGTAATTAAAAAGGGTAAAGAGATAAGACTTCTATTGATAATTAAAGACTAAAAAATATGAAAAAGAGTATAATCAAGTTAATTATTCAAGTTAACAAAAAGGTATATATCTCCTTATATTGTGGATAAACTTTGATATTTAATTATTATAAAAAAAATTGATATCTTAACTCGCCATAATTATCCAAAATTTTTAATTAATAGTGATAGATGTTAAATGCTAAATATAAAGAAATAATACAAATAATAAATATTACAAAATTGATTTTCGAAAATTTAATAAAATATGTTTTTCTCAAAAGTTGCTATAACTTATAATTATTTCTTAAGTCTAGTATTTAATAAAAAGTTATGCTATAACTTGTAATTAATAATCTAAAAAGTATATTTGGGATAATTTTCACTAATTATAACTGTATAATTTTTTCTAATAGTTACTAGTTTGTATGGTGTAATTAATTAAAAACAGATAGTCAATAATCATGTTATGTCGATATGTCAATGATTTGAGAAT
>NW_025861110.1:0-1359 GCF_002878395.1 Capsicum annuum
TAAAGGGTCATTACACTACTGGATGTTAAATTTAGGTTAATAACATCGCATGTACATTCTAATAGTTCTATTATATCCAAAACATTGATTTTAGGATAGAAGGATCTTTAGTTTGGGTCGTCAAGCTTTTGGACTCATTTTCATCTATTGGATGATTTTGGTAAAAATGTCCTTGAGGTATGAGGCCTATATTTCATCAAAACAACTCTGGATGAAGATTTCAACGATGCCCTTGAGTTAAAATACCGAAATTAATAGTGTGGCATATTTGTTTACATTTATTGGATTCTAAATTAATTTCAATGGGTCAATGGATACGTGGAAACGAGCAAGTTTCAGCTGGTACAACCATTTAAGTGGACCTTTAGTCGCTTAAAGGGTGGTTGCTTAAGTGTTAAAGGAATCGGGCTAGTTGCCAAGCTAGTCCCTCATATCTCTTTAGCAAAGGCTTAAACACTTTATCAGATATCTCCTAAGTGATTTATTTCCCACTTTAGCGAAGGTCAGCTAAGTACAAAGATCACTTCAGTGATCACTTCACTTCAGTAAAGTGATTGCTTAAGCAGAAACTATAGGTACATTATATTCCCTTTTTCACTCACTTTCCTGTTATTTTTCAAGTCTCAACGTCCACTAAACCCTTGAAAACTTGGAGAATTTGGGAAAGTGATACTTGGGTGATCGTGGAGTATTGGTAAGATCGAGAAAGTCATTTCCTTATCATAGTCCTTGTTACATTTTCTTCTAATTCTTAATTTAACTATCCGTTTTTGTCATAAATCCATAGCATATTTATGGTTTGATTAGGTTCTTTTTTGAACTTAGAATTTACTTATTCTTGTGGATAAATGATCCTTGAGAATAGAGAGACATGGTGACAGTTTTAAAGTTATGATTTAGCAAGCAAGCCTCACATGGGATTTTAACTTGATTTTTGGAACCAAAGCATTAAAATTCAATTTGGGTATCATTATCCTTGTACTAATGTTTAGAATACTATTTTGATAGGATGGTATCGTGCAGAGGCTTTTCAGAAGCAAAAATCTCCGATTTAGCAATCTTTAGCGGGCATTCTTTAGCATACAGGTAGGATGGGCTTACTAATCTCTTAAAGTGTAATGTAGGAATGATCGGAATATTTGTTGAATGTTTTGTTTATCTTATTTGGAAAGTGCACTTATTTAACCGGGGAATGCCCCGAGGTAATTTGTATTTACTCCCCGGGGAATGCCCTGAAGAATTTTGTACGCTAAGGATGCTCGTGATCAAGGCCCGAGGCAACGGGTAAAGCATGGTTTAGGACTAGTGTAGGTTATTTCAGTATTTTTATTTCGAGTTGTAATAATTGGACTGGACTTT
>NW_025861111.1:0-1865 GCF_002878395.1 Capsicum annuum
AGGCTTCATACTCTGCCATATTATTAGTACAGTAGAATCGAAGTTGTGCTGTTACTGGGAAATGTTGTCCCGAGGCAGAGATAAGAACCGCACCCATCCCAACTCCTTTCATATTGACAGCTCCATCAAAAAATAACCTCCAACCAGGATCAGCATCTATAATGACTTCATCGACACACGGCACTTCTTCGTCAGGAAGTTATGTCTTTAATGGCTCGTACTATACATCGATGGGATTCTCAGCAAGATGATCTTCCAAGACTTGGGTTTTCACGACGGTTCGAGTCACATATACAATGTCGAACTCGGTAAGCAATATTTTCCACCTTGCCAATCGACCCGTCGACATAGGCTTCTGAAAGATATACTTCAAAGGATCAATGCGGGAGATGAGATAAGTAGTATAGGATGAGAGATAATGCTTCAAATTCTGTGCTACCCAAGTTAAGGCACAACACGTCCTTCCAAGAAGAGTATACCTGGCCTCATATGCGGTGAACTTCTTACTAAGATAATAAATAGCCTGCTCCTTTTTGCCTGTGACATCATGTTGACCCAGGACACAACCGAAAGAATTTTCCATGACTGATAAATTGAAGATCAAAGGCCTACCAGGCTCCGGGGGTACCAGCACGAGCAGATTTGACAAATATCTTTTGATTCGATCAAACGCTTCCTAACATTCTTCAGTCCATTTTACCGCAGCACTCTTTTTCAGTAACTTGAATATGGGCTTACAAGTGGTTGTGAGTTGAGCAATAAACCTGCTAATGTAGTTCAGTCTACCAAGAAAACTCATCACCTCCGTTCTATTCTTGGGCAGAGGCAAATCCTGAATAGCTTTGATTTTTGAGGGATCCAATTCAATTCCCCGACGGCTGACTATAATCCCCAACAGCTTTCCCGATGGAACTCCAAATACACATTTTGCCGGGTTGAGTTTGAGATTATACCTGCGAAGCCTTTCGAAGAACTTTCTTAAATCTTTAACATGGTCGGCCTGACTTTTTGACTTAATAATCACATCATCCACGTAGACCTCAATCTCCTTATGCATCATATCATGAAACATAGTGGTCATGGCTCTCATGTATGTTGCTCCAGTATTCTTCAAACCGAACTGCATCACTCGATAATAATAGGTTCCCCATGGTGTGATAAAAGATGTCTTCTCCGCGTCTTCATCTTCCATAATGATTTGGTGATATCCGGCATAGCAATCCACAAAAGAGGCAACCTCATGTTTAGTATAGTTGTTTAACAAAATGTGGATGTTGCGCAGTGGAAAATCATCTTTCGGACTTGCTCTGTTCAAATCACGGTAATCAACACACACTCAAATTTTGCCATCTTTCTTTGGTACGGGAACAACATTGGATAACCACATGGGATAGCGATTTACTTGAATTACTTTAGCTTCAAGTTGTTTCATGATTTCCTCTTTAATTTTAATACTTACATTCGTTTTAAACATCCTCAACTTCTGTTTGACAGGAGGGAACGCGGGATCAGTTGGCAATTTGTGAGCCACTAATTCAGTGCTTAAACCAGGCATAGCATCATAAGACCATGCAAAAACATCCTTATAATCCATTAATGCTTGAATTATTCCATCTTTTAGCTGTGGCAAAATATGTACACTGATTTTAGTTTCCCTAACATCTTCATGATCCCCTAGATTTATTGGCATATGGCTGCACGCTATATACTGGGTACGGGGGTGGTGGAATAGAATATAAAGGGTTTTGTGGAGGGTAGTAATGGTGGGGAGGAATATATGGAGCTTGGGCGTAGACTTGGGCTTGGGATTGGGGATAGGGGCGAGGTGGTCTTTTGGGATAGGAATGGGTTCCAGCTATGACAGT
>NW_025861112.1:0-1265 GCF_002878395.1 Capsicum annuum
CAATCTCTGAGGCAAACTAGAACATTCATTGCATTGCTTCCCAATGAATGTTCTAGTTTGCCTCAGAGATTGGATTAGAGCGGAAAGAATAAACCAAGAAATGGAACCGGAGCCGAGCGACAAGCTGAAACTTGAAGAAATTATGACTTCACGGGAGAACTCAGCAGAATCAAGTCCAATGCATGGTTTTGCCCCCGTTGACTTCGACTATCCTATGCAAGTTCCCATTAATATTAACATGAATGAGTTGGAAAAAATGATGCATAATTTATAGATTTTTCATTCATGTAAATTATAAATTTTGGATCATTTTGCAATCAATAAAATTCCCCAAATTCATTCACTCCTTAGTCCTTGCTTTTTATATTTCTTTATTTAACGATTTAAAATTTTAAATTGAATTTCTAGTTTTCTACTTTAAATTAAAAACTTACTTCTAATATATTATTAATTTACTACCAAATATTATTTACTTCTAATATATCTTCTATAGAAGTGTATATTTAATGTATACATGTGTATAAGTTTTATAAATTAGTATATAAGTATATCTATATATATTGTAATGTATATATAATGTAGTATATTTTATAAATAGTAGTATATATAAATTGAATGGTGCGTATACACGTGTATATATCTTCTATAGAAGTGTATATTTAACGTATACATGTGTATATGTTTTATAAATTAGTATATAAGCATATCTATATATATTGTAATGTATATATAATGTAGTATATTTTATAAGTAGTAGTATATAAATTGAATGGTGCGTATACATGTGTATATATCTTATATCGATGTATATATTTAACGTATACAAGTGTATATGTTTAATAAATTAGTATAATATAACTGTCTATGTATTGTAATCCATGTATATTGTAGTATATATTTTATTTTAAGTAGTACATATATATTGATTGGTGCGTATATATGTGTATATATCTTATATAGATGTATATATTATATGTATACAAGTGTATATGTTTTATAAATTAGTATAATATAACCATCTATACATTGTAATACATATATATGTATATTGTAGTATATATTTAATTTAAAGTAGTACCTATATATTGATTTAAAATGATTTAAAATGAATTTCTAGTTAAAATTAAAAACTTACTTTTAATATATTATTAATTATCACACACACACACACACACACACACATATATATATATTATTGTATATACTTTATTTAAAGTAGTACATATATATTGAATGGTGCGTATATATGTGTTTATATCTTCTAT
>NW_025861113.1:0-2572 GCF_002878395.1 Capsicum annuum
ATTTCTTTCATAGACAGAAAGGTAAGTAAAAACAACCCCAACATTAATAAACCACGAGCAAGTCAGATTGGGATCCCCAATGACAAGCGAACGGGCATTTTCGGGTCCAAAACAAACAAAAGAAGGGAAAGGTGGGTGGTTGAGACAGTGTAGTCCGTTTTCACAAGAGTACGAAGCTTCAAATTAAAGAACTCTGTTTCCTGTGGGAGGGAGAAAGCTAAGAAAGGCTGTTTCCAAGGGCGGCAGGCAGGATAAATAAGGTGTGTAAGGCAGGGCCAAAGAAGGTAGCATGGCTACTAGTGGCGAGACTACATGCTTCAATTTCATAAGTGGGTGAAGGAAGAATACCTGAGCTTCAAGCAAAGAAGAAGGGGACCTCGGGCCTTCGCAAAGTTAACGGTCTCACCGGGAACTAGACAAGCACCTAGATGTAAATTCTCAGGCCCTAGCCCAAAATTCTTACTTCATTCATCATAGTTCCAGGCTCGTAGGAATGGCTTTCTCCTTCTCCAATTGTCGGGAGAGGTTTTCCGCTCCGGTCGTCCGGAATTGCATTTCGTAAAAAAGAAAGTAAAAAACAAGTGAGGAACCCTGGAAAGAAAATATTTGTTCCGATAACGGGAAAGTTTATCCCTCTGATCTTAGTTGTGGCCCCCCGATCAAACTAGAGCGTAAGGGCACTTTTTAGTTTGCATGAGTCCCGACTTTTTTCCAACGGGCAGATGACATCTCTTCCCTGGTGAATCAGCATATTCTAACGCGTGTTGTTTGGTGTGAGTATGTATTTCATATTCGTTACAGGCCAATCGAGGCTAAAGAAGGTCCAACAACGTGCGATATGTAGAATTGATTCACCCTTAGTAATGAGAGGATTGGTCCTCTCATACCAGTGAATTGGGTCACATACATTGGAGCAAGAGAGTACTGGCTCGCCGCTGTGGATGTAGTGTTCCCATGAAACGAACCGGTGCCACATTCCGCTAGGATACTGGCTGGAGTTGGTCTCACCGTAGTGATGAGAGTTCCAGCTCGATGAATCACCCATTCCCTATGTATGTCCAAGCGCCATCCACTTGTGAATACAACAACCTTCCCACCATAATCAAGTAAGAGTAATAATATTCACTAAGCTTCTTTTCAATTATCCCTATAATAAGGAAGACATAGTGCTTGTTGATGGCCACGATTCTAATATGGCCCTCTGACCTTTTTTCCTGTGAATAGCTCGGTTTATGTGTGTCTTTATCATGGCCACTAATCGACCGGTCACACTGGTCAGCGGCATTCATTCAGTTGTCCTGTTCAGATGGATGAGACAGTTCCCACTTGAAGCATGCTTCAAGTCTAGCTTTGAGACATTTACTGCAATCGGAACCTTCATTCCTTCTTGTTGCAATTCCATGCTAAAAAGTTAGTTTCATGTCGACTTGCGGAACAATCACATCAATATACACAAAAATCAAAATTGGAACTGGAACTTGATAACGAACCTGGACTAACCCAGATAGAGTCGTGGACAACATGAATTCGTGACATACCAAGATTGATTCATTTCATCGATGGAAATGAGTCAAGTTACCTAACGTGACACACTATATACATCAGCGGAGATCACTACGGATTTGAACTTTAGCACCCCCTCTTGCTTGTTATTGTTAGGGGTAGATGAACAGAGCAGAACGACTTCTCGCTATATTGTGCCTAGTAGTACCCGAAGCATTGACATTGAAAGAAGTCCCTCAAGCATTTAAAAAGGAACAAATACAAGGGTTATGCCTATTAGAGAATCCTTACTAGTCTCATTGATTACTCAAAATTCAACTCATACACAAAAAAGGAAAGAGATTGATACTTATACTGATATCGAGCTGGAAGAGCACTGGATAGAGACTATAGGGTCTCATCCCTACTTCAACCAAGAGATAGGGAGACAACATCATAGCATGAAATGAGCCAATGCCAAGTGCTCTCTTTGTTTGCTGCTCCTCTTCTTCTAAAGCATTGAATAAATGAAAAGAGTGACCCTAGAAGAGGAGGCAATCTCTGACATTTTACTTATACTTTACTCTCAACTTTGAGAATTTCAACTTATATCAAAGTAGAGAAAGCGAAGATGCTGGTAATTATATACGTAGTAATGAATGCCCGACCTTTCTAGTGGAGCAATCCTATGGTTAAGAACGTGACACATCAATCCTTTGTACCGAAGTAAGGTTGATTGCGGACGATAGTTATACGTCCGCCAGCAGTCAAAATTGAGAAATTGTACAGATTCAATTCGATGATTCAAGTCTTCATTGGTAACTAATCACCTTTGGGTAGAAGCATGGTAACAAAAAGAAGTCAGCCTTGAGGGTCTTCTAACTGAAGATAAAGGACCGGTAATTGAATCAATAACCGCCTTTTTCACATTAGCCTCCGCTATTTCAAGAGTTTGCTGAGCTTCTTGTGGATCAATGTCACTACCCTTCTCCGCATCATTTACTAAAACAGTGATCTCATTATTGCCAAATATCTATATGTAGATATATTATAAACATAAGTATATATGCATTAAATACGTGCAGTAGAT
>NW_025861114.1:0-1137 GCF_002878395.1 Capsicum annuum
AAATTGTAGAAAAATTTGAATAATCATGTTTTTATTTTTGCTCACAAATTAAACATCAAATTCATTTCGAATAACTAAAATTCTTCTCCAACTAATTTAAATTTTTAACTATAAATTCATATATACAAACATAATGAATTTTTGAGTTTTAAATTTGACTATCTTTAACAATTTCAAATTTAAATTTTCAACTATAAATTCTAATACACAAACACAATAAATTTAATTAAACATCAAATTTATTTCAAATAATTGAAGTTTTCTCCGATTAATTTAAAATTTTAACTATAAATTGACATACACAAACATAATGAATTTTTAATTTTTATTTAAATATCTTTAACAATTTGTAAAAGTGACAAAATTAATCCTAAAAAAAATAAAAAATTTAAATTGAGAAAGTGAATAAAAAAATTTAAAAATTAAAACAACGACAATTTTTTTTTTGATAATGAACAACAACATCAACCACAGCAAAGACCCTCTTGAGGGATATATATAATTTTTTTTTTGACAATGAAAAACAATAACAAATCAACCACAACAAAATTTTTCTTTTTTGACAATGAACAACAACGACAAATCAACCACAACAAAGACCCTCTTGAGGGATATATATAATTTTTTTTACAATGAACAACAACGAACAACTACAACAAATCAACCACGACAAAATTTTTCTTTTTTGACAATGAACAACAACGACAAATCAACCACAACAATTGTTTTTGACAATGAACAACAACAACAAATCAACCACAACAAAGATATCCTACTTTTTTTTTTTGGAGAATTTAGGATATATGATGATGTAGAAAAAGAAGATGAAGAGAGATCCTTGGGGCTGTGGGGGTGGGGAGTTAATGGTGATGGCCATAGCAGCTATAGAAAGATGGGGGGATAGGGGTGAAGGGTGGGGTGGGGTGGTTGAACGGAGAAGAGGAAGGGAGGAGGTGGGTTGGATAGGGGTGAGGGGTGTGACAGGGGGTGCTGGGATAGGGCTGGGTGGGATGGGGGTGCTGGGATAGGGCTGGGTGGGGGGGGGGGGGTGGGGGGGGGGGGGGGGGTGGTGGGATGGGGGGGGGGGGTGGGGGGGTGGCTTTCTTTTTATATTTATTATTTTTAAATTTTTAAAAG
>NW_025861115.1:0-2376 GCF_002878395.1 Capsicum annuum
TTCGCGCCTTTTTGCCTGTTTGACCAACCAAATAGCCCTACCGACCACTGTCGACCCCAATGACCCATACACCCCTGTTCCACAGCATGCCTGGGAGCCTCCAGTTAATTTTCAACCTAAAACATGCCTGGGCGCCGGTCTCACCTACAAAACCGTAAGCTATAGAACACCAATTTGATAAGAAAATGGTTTGTTCGTGCTGTTTCACTCGTTTTACCACTCAAATGGCCCCGCCAACCCAAACAACCCACACTTTCTCGCTCCTCAGCCTGCCTAGGACCCCTGGTAAATTTTTTGGCCAAACCATGCCCGACCCCTAGGCTCACTCCCAAAACTATGATCTATAACACATCGATTTGGCCTAAAAATGCTTTATTCGTGCCATTCAGCCCGTTTGATCACTCAAACAGCCCTGTTGAACCCAATGACCCATATTTTCTCACTCCTCTTGCTGTCTGGGAGCCCTCGGCCAATTTTTAACCAAAAATAGGCTTGATCCCCAAGCCTACCCTCAAAACCGTGAGCTATAGCTCACCTACGATTTTGTTCGTTTGACCAACGAAACGGTACCGCTGACCTTAACGACCCACAATTCCCCGCTCTTCGGCCTGCTTAGGAGCCCTCAATCGATTTTTGACCCAAAACACATTTAGGCTCTGAGCCAATCCCCAAAATTGTGAGCTATAACACACCTATTTGGCCCAAAAATAACCCATTCATATCATTTTACTTGTTTAATAACCCAAACGGCCCCACCGGCCCCAATAGCCCATACTCTCCACTTTTTAGCCAACCTAGGAGCCACGATCAATTTTCAGTCAAAAAACGCACGTGGGCCTTGGGGACACCCACTGAACCATGAGGTATAGCACCCCAATTTTGCCAAAAAATATCTTATTTGCACCGTTTCATCCGTTTGATCACACAAACGGCCCATCTCCACCAAACGGCCAACACTTTTCCTCTTATTAGCTTGCCTAGGATCCTCTGGTGTATTTTCAGCCTAAAACGCAGCTACGCCCTTGGCCCACACCCAAAATCGTAAACTATAACACATCGATTTGTCCTAAAAATGGTGGTTTCATGCCATTTCGCCCGTTTGACCACCCAAACGGCCCCACTAGCCCCAACGACCTATACTCCCCTGCTCCTTGGCGTTCGTGGGAGCCTCCGTTCAATTTTTAGGCTAAAACACACCTCAGCCCCGGGCCCACCCCCAGAACAATGAGTTATAGCACAATGATTTGGCCTGAAAATAGCACGTTCATGCCGTATCGCCCCTTTGACCACCCAAATGGCCTCAGGGAATTTTTAGACAAAACATGGTTGGGACTCAGGTGGGACCCTCAGAACCGTGACCTATCACATCGATTTGGCCTAAGAATGGCCCGTTCATGTTGTTCGCCTGTTTGACCACCTAAACAGCCCCACTGACCCCAATAACCCACACTCTCTCATTTATCAGCCTGCCTGGGAGTCCCCGATAGATTTTTGACCCAAACACGCCTAGTCCCCGAGCACACCCTAGAACCGTGAGCTATAGCACACCGATTAGACCCAAAAAATGACCTGTTGGCGCAGTTTTGCTTGTTTGATCACCCAAATGGCCCCGTCGACCCAAACAACCCTTACTCCCTTGCTCTTAAACCCACCTGGGTGCCCCTGATTGATATTTGGCCTAAAAAATATGACCAAACTCTGGCCTACTTTCGAAACTGTGAGGTATAGCATAATAACTTAGCCAAAAAATGGCCCGTTTATGTCGATTCACCCTTTTGACCCCCCAAGCATCCCCGTCGACCCCAACCACCCATACTCTCCCGCTCCTCAGCCTGCTCGAGAGCCACCAATCAATTTTTGACCCAAACCACGCTTTGTCCCTTGACTCACCTTCGAGATCGTGGGCTATATCACAAAAATTTTGCTCAAATATGGTCCGTTTGCACCCTTTTGCCTGTTTGACAAACCAAATAGCACTACCGACCACCGCCGACCCCAACGACCTACACATCCCTGTTCCACAACATTCTTGGGAGCCTCCGATCAATTTTCAGCATAAAACATGCTTGGGCGCTAGGCTCACCTCCGAAACCATGAGCTATAGCACACCAACTTGGCCAGAAAATGGTTCATTCGTGCCGTTTAACTTATTTTACCACTCAAATATCCCTACCAACTCCAACGGCCCATAATTCCCCGCTCCTCAGCCTACCTAGGACCCTTGATCAATTTTTTCCCAAAACACGCCCGAGCCCTAGGCCCACTCCCAAAACTATGAGCTATAACACACCAATTTGGCCTAAAAATGTTTCATTCGTGCCATTCAGCCCGTTTGACCACTCAAACAGCCTCATCGAACCCAATGGCCCATATTTT
>NW_025861116.1:0-1184 GCF_002878395.1 Capsicum annuum
TCGTACCAATTATAAGTTTGCGGCCTATGAGGCATGGATAATGCAATGGTGGTATGCAGGTGATCTGCAAACCAGTTGAAAAGGGTTAATACCCGCTTGATTGTGAACCTAGAATAATCAATGTATTCCGGATTTCTTTCATTCATAGAATGTTCGACTTCAATAGAATCGGTGTCTACAGGATGGCTTCATAATATCTCCTTGTTTTGAGTGGATTCTCAGTATCCATGAAGTTTTTATCATTATAAACCAGCTTGATTAGTTGATCTAATGGATATCCTTTATACTCTTTGTCTAAAGCAATAATTCGCATTACCTGAGTGGTGATGAATTTGAATTCTTCTTTGATGGGAGGAGTTGGTGTTGTTTTGACCGCTGTGGGTCCAAAGCTTGATACCAATAAGGATCGAAAGTAGCGATTAAGTAGTGATTAATGGAAATATGCAAGTAACGAAAAAAGTTAGAAGCAACTTACAAAAGAGAATTTATTTAAACTTTGAAAAGAGAAAACATTACAAGAGAAGAGCTAGGTAGGTGGAAGATTTCTTATGTGTGAAATTTTCTGATGCCTTCTCTAGTATTACAACAAGTATTATATAGACAAGAGTGACAGAAAAATACATCTAAGGTGTACAAGTGTAAGGCTAAGATTAATTCTTAGCGGCCGACAGTCTTTTTATAAAAGCTATTTGAGTTCATGTCCTTCATTGTAAGATGCTTTTGCTTTTGAAAAGGCTGGTTGTAGAGTGCTTTGTCATTTTGTTTTATTCTTTTTCTTTTGAAAAGATGGTTGTTGAATGCTTTGTCCTTTAGCTTTTGGGAAAGCTTTGGTCCTAGAGATTCCAATTAGGAACAGTAGAATGCCCTTTCAAAAAAGTAATTTCGGTTCTTTGAACCTCTACCTTTTTGAAGGTTCATTTCTCTATTCTTAATAGGGGTCCATATAGGCCATAGCTATTCCTTTAGGATTTAGCATATCACCGTTATTATCACTACTTCCTGTGGAGGAAGCTTCTTCTAGAAGTTGTAACACTTCTTCTTCATTTGTTTCTTGGCTTTCCATATCCTGTAAAGCCTTTTTTAATTTTTCTTTGAGTGCCTTCTTATTCTGTGAAGCACTGGTTGAGGATGAAGTCGTTTTTCCTTTATCTGGAGTTTTTGGTGCTACTGGCTTGGGAGTCCAG
>NW_025861117.1:0-1059 GCF_002878395.1 Capsicum annuum
GCCATGTGGGTCCCGCTAGGTCTCCGTATGATGCACATAAGCATGACCTAAAGGCTGACCTACGTTGTGGTTCGCTAACAAGGTTGTTCGGGGGAGCGTATGGTCGATAGTGGCTGTTTTGCTTTCCACCTACTCCAAAACACCGACGGCTCCCCCCCTAAAATAAGGGTGACTCAACTAGAGGTTGTGTACAACACGTGTACTAAGGACTTGTTGCAGAAAGAAGGCCGGGGGGTGGACTCATGATGACAAATATAAAGCGGTAACACATGGGATAAATACTATAAACAAAGAGCACGAAAAAGCACAAAAGTGAAAATAACACAAACAATAACCACAAACAATGCTTATACACTCGCAATGCCAAACAAAGCCGATACAACTCCAAAAATAGCTCGAATTCTAAAAACTTTCCAAACTGTCCCCAGCAGAGTCGCCAGAGCTGTCACACCCATCCTTTTTTACGTACTCCAAAAGATTTATACTTTAAAGTTCGAAAGGGTTTTAATTATTAATGTGACAAAGATAAAAATTTGTTTCGAAAAAATATTATTTTTAATAATCAAAACTTAAAGTCGCCACTTGGCATAAATCGGGTGTGCCAAGTCACCCATGGATATCCTTTTTCAAAATGTTTTTGACTCTTTAATACTGATTTGCGAACAGAGATTCCGGCTAAGGAATTCTGTTGACCGAGGGAAAGGTGTTAGGCACCCCTCGATCCCATGGTTTGACCACGGTCACTTGGTAGAGCGTATCGGCTAAATTGACTCTACGATGTATAAACCACACAAAAGCACGCAAAATAATCAAACAAAAACAAAACAATCCAAAATATAAAATCCAGTCTAATTATACAGTCCAAAAATAGAAAAAATACGAAAATATAAATCCTATTCTAAACTAAATCGAGACTAAGCTCCAATGTCTTACCCAATTCCGCGGGCCTTCATCACGATCATTTTCCGCCAACATGATACGTCGGGGCATTTCGCGGTGAATAAGTACAGAAGACCTCGGGGCATTCCCCGGGTAAATGAATACATTTGAATCGAATGC
>NW_025861118.1:0-1167 GCF_002878395.1 Capsicum annuum
ACATATCATTTCTGCAAAGGCCATCTCATACCATCGCCCTAGAAGGAATTCAATATATGTTGACACGCTAGACAGAAATGCTGGCGTCGAGGATATCTCATCATTTTATGAATCAGCATATGAATACATCGAGGGTACACGATTTGAAGGGAGGCCTTTAAGTCGCTATCTAAGGATGAATGATATATAAGGTTTCCTGGAAATTGACAATTTAAGGGATTATCTATAAGTCATATTATTTTAAATAGGATAGTGTACAAGATCACCAATGAGTTGATAGCCTGTAGGTCATCCGTAAGCCACAACAACATCCTAAACGAATAGTGTGCAAGATCGCCCAAAAATTGATATTTCAAAGGTTATCCATAAGTCGCAACTAAATCCTTACCGGAGAATATGCAAGATTATCAAATTGATACGTCCAAGGGTTCTCTATAAGCCGCGTCATATCCAAGATTGATTATGTGCAGGATTATCCAAAGACTAACAATTTGAGAGATTATCTATAATTCATATTGTATCCAAAGTCGGATGATGTCCGGAAACACCTGAAAGCTAGCGATTAGAGGGATATCTGTAAGCCATCTCTTATCCAAAGTCGGATAATGTACAGGATTGCCTAAAAGCTAGCAATTCAAGGGATATTTGTTAGTCGCCTCGTATCCAACAATCAAATAATGCACAAGATTATCCAAAGATTGACAATTTAAGGAAAATTTATAAATAAATCATCGGCTATAACCGAAGAGTTCATCATTCCACATATAAAAAGTGATATAGGTAACCAAAAGGGTTGCCACACCAGCATAAGATTACACGATTGTAGAGACCGTTCTGCAAAATTATCGCCGGTGTACAAAAGGGCCACCCCACTCTGAAGGTACAAGAAAGGATGACTTCGCTTTTTAGACAACAACTCATGCGGAGATATGGTAAAATACTATATACTTCTTTCGTGAATTGAGCTTATCACTAATGATTTTTGTATGAGAAATTGTCGAGAGCATCCGAAAGGATGAAAATCTCAAATCAAAAACACAGGTGCGGACGACTCCAAAAAGGACGCAGCACAACGTGGAACTCTTTCTCAGCAGCAAAACGGGACATAGTCTGGAGAGTGATGTCAAACTCTCTAGACGCGAGCTAAATGATGATCACCACCACCAT
>NW_025861119.1:0-1918 GCF_002878395.1 Capsicum annuum
AAATTAGCTCTATCATGAAAACGTCATACTAGTAGACAAATAGAAAGTAGATTTACTGTTAGAAAGTAAAAGGAAAAGGGAAAGAAAGTAAAAATAAAAACTTTATCAGTCAAAAAGTTAGTGTGACATACAACATGAATGAATCTCCTAACTGCTAACCTTTTTTATTTTTTCTTCTTATTTAGGTTTAATTTCTCTCTTTCTTTCCTTGTACGTGAAAATTTTCCTGTTTTATGGTACAGTAAATAAATCAATTAAAATTCTCCAGATTTACCTAAACAAATGAAAAATAGACAATTAACAAGAAAAAAAGGTTTCGGCCTTAACATGAGGGGTATGTCAACATATGTAGTCATTATTACTATGCGAATTCAAATTAGTTTGAATACGCATGTCAATATTCTTAATATTACGTAGTAAACCAATCAATCATTAACTAAGTTTAAGTATTAGATAGTAAACCAATCAATCATTAACTAAAATTAGCTGAATTCTTTAGTCATTAGTTATATCTAGTTTGCTCTATTCAAGTCAATTTCTTTATTTCCAACACTAAATTGGTAAAATTTGTGACCCAAATTCTGTTGATTCGGTCTTGAAAGGTTCGCGGTGTGATCCATGCCCTTGCGATATGGACCTGTATATTTTTTGGGCCTAGGATTTATTGTACGCACGTATTATATAAGTGCAATTAGTGAGTCATATTTTTGGTAGTTCAGAAAATTCGTCATTCTCCTCATTGTATTCTCCATTGTAAATCTGTATGTTCGTCTTATTTTTCTTTTGCTTGTGGTATTGCTTATTCTATCTGATCATAGCAAAATAATAAAGAATGTTTTAATTAAAGTTCTTAGAAGCAGTCACTTCATCCTATATGAACATACATAGTTTTTTCAACGAAATAAAAAGAACCAATGATACATTAAGGATTATCAACCAAGAAACGATAAATGGAAATTAACAAAGACCCCAGAAAAAACTTAAAGTAGAATAAAAAATAGAGTTAAAAAAGGAGAAGCAACCATTTTAAATTAGTATACTCCATAAATTGGTAACTTCAACCAATTTATGTTATTAGAGAATAGAAATACTTAAACAACGAAAAGGCGTGTGGAGTTTTTGTTCACCCAAATTTAGAAGGATCTTAATCCGTGCAACTTAAATTTTTTAGAAATATCATATACTTCAATACTTTCTGTAAATACCTAATTTTTGACTAAAACTAATGTTTTTATATCATTTTAGTGCACAATTTATATATTTTTATTTTTAGGGCTAAATTAGATATTTAAATTTATCTTATTTTACAAGGTTTGTTAAAAGTTTTAAAAACTACAAAAATAGAGTCACATTCTAAATAAGCTTTTATTTTTATCATTATTTATTTATTTATTTAAAAAAAAATACCTTAAACTACCCTATCCTAAACTACCCAACACCCCCACTAATACCTCAACCTCTCCCCACTTCCTCCACACAAACACACGACACACACCCACATATACTATACATATAACACACACAACACGGAAGAAAAAGACGGAGAGAAGAAAAAAAAAAAGAGGAGACTAGAAAAAAATGAAAAACAAGGTTGAGAAATAACAAAAGGCAAAAACACTTGAAGGAAACAACCAACGGAAAAAGAAAACACAACAAAACGGAGACGAGTTTAGGACTTCAAATCGAGATTCCGGTGATATCGTCTTTGTTTCTACATTTGATTAGTCAGGTTCTTACTCAACCCCACTCCATTACTTTTTCTTTGTAATTTTTATTGAGAATCAAAGTATTAATAACATTGTTTAGATAATTTCATGTAGAGTTTGTGTATCGTATTTAGTTTGCTCAAAAATTTATATGTATGTGTATGCGACGGGTGATTTCAAGATATGGATAGCTTAGGAATGTATGGACTTCA
>NW_025861120.1:0-16437 GCF_002878395.1 Capsicum annuum
CTTTCTTAATGAGGGTCATCAAATCCCTCTCATCTAAACCATTGCTTATCCATAACCATCACCACTATCTTAACATAAGAAGAGGTCACTAAAGGGCTAATGCATAAGGACCTGAAGCACCAAAGAATACTATACATATCTTTGACACTCAACTGAAGTCGAAAGTATAAAATGGCAAGGAATGGATTCATAAAAGAAATCTAAACTAAGGACATACATGATATAAACTGCACTTCACTTGGATCATGAGTTTCTAAGAACTGATCATACTCTGAACATGAGTTCACACTTATCATAAGCTATTCAACATTAGACTGGAGTTCATAGATTCATGAGGGATAACTCGAATCATAGAGTGAATATGTTACTTACTTGCTAGAGGTTGAGAATAGACTTGAGCACGCATGAAGTGTATAAGCATTGGCCTATGGCATGGATCTATCACGTAAGACATGAATTTGGTAAGATAATGGTTGTAATCCAAGTAATACTGTAAAGAAAGAAGGGAACACTATATCATCACAACTCTTATTGACATGTATTACAATCTAAATCTCAAAACATGAATTAGTTTTGCATTCTACCATCACCCCCTTAGGTCAAATTTGATATTCTAAGCTTATGGGTTTACTCGATATCCTCGAGACTAGGCCATAATTTCTTTATTCTAATATCTACATATAAATGATAAACTCACAATAATAAACTATATTTCATACTTACGAACTTCATTCTTAAACAACCCTTTCATATACCATCCTTAACTTTCTAGCTTCAATAATTATCATCAGACTTACATTCTTATTTACAAACATATCTACCTCACTAAACACATATCATAGCCTACCAAGATCACACTTATATACTTATATTTTTCCCAAATTGTAAGAATCAAAATCATACTTAAAAGACTTAACACCATCTATCTAAAACTCCTCAACGTAGCTATTAAGAACACCATGTACTATATAACTAGCCTTCTTTAACTTAGCAACTCAAGTGTACTACTGACTACACACGACACTTAATAACTTTAGAAAATAATGTGACCCCATATCACCTTGGACACACCACTACATCATACCTACAACATCATACTTAATCTCAAATCAATAAACTTAATTTCTTGCATTCACTGTTTCAAGCCTATTAGTCCACCTCCATACAACTAGCATCACTATCCAAGCAACCATTACATCCACCTTAATGATCATCCACTGTTTAATCTTTGTGTCTAGTGCTAGGCATGATTAATAACCCAACCTCATATACTATTCTTACTTGGAAGCTACAAAATAAGACATTAAGAAATACTAGTCCACTAGGACCTTATAACAACAATAATCATTCATAATCATATGGTATAACTTATTAAAATCCGTTAGCGCATCCTTCTTCTTCACATTATGACTATTTACTCACTTATACACGTAAATTACATTCATATATCTTAAACCATCAATAAATCGTCTTTTGCATAGCTACCTGGGGAAGACTATAATTACAATACTCAACTACCAAATACTTCATGAATATTCTATACTTTTCCAACACAATAAATATCATCAATAACTCCTTTCATACCTCAAGAAAAAAAACAATTCACCTTAACTAATAACTCCCTTCTCTATCTTTCACTAAACTAACACACAAAAATATATCACCATAACACAAAATCTATAACATGCATAAGTTTATCTGTATACTTTCTATCAATTGTCATTCCCGCTTTCTTGTCACTACACTTCTAAATCCACACTTCTAACTAAAACAAGTTTCCACCTCTTATGAATCATAACACTCAAGGTCATATGTAATACCCTGTACATTTTTCTCGCTTAATTTCATTCCTAGAATATTAAGGGTAAGTTTTAAAAATGAATACCCTTTTTATTTCATGTAGAATTTTCTATATTTTGACCCTCCATTATGTATAAAATTGGATAAGCTTTCCATCGATACCAAATTCACCCAAATCCAATACTCAGTTGAGAAGTTAGGGCATTTTTAGTAAAGCAATGTGCCAATTGGGCAGTCACCGCATTGCGGTGAAGGATGATTTCCTAATTTTAAATTCTATTGGACCTTAGTGATTGTACTACATCATAGAGAGGTCCAATTTCCCAGTTTTCCAAATCCAGTAGACCAACGAGATTATGGCGCATGGCACCAGTGGAAAGAATGGCATTCCAAAGGTTCGTCGCAATTGCTCCGAGTCATGGAGGACGTCCAGTTCCCCCTCATCCATTTTCCAGTAAGCCATTGTGATAGTGATGCATCATGGTGTCTTTCCAAATTGAGAGTTTTGTTCCCTTTTCTAGATTCGTTTATAAGTTAAAATGGGTATTGTGGTCAATTCCCAAGCCTCTAATTCATCAATAACACAAGATTAAACCGATTCTAAGCCTATTATGCTCATTATTCATCAATTCTCTCTCAAAAAATAACCCTAGAGTTCAAAGCTTCTGTAACAACCTGATTTTTAAAACTGGAACACTATACGATGCTCATGACCCCGAAAGACCTCAAGCAAACTCATGACTGATATTTGTACTTGTATAATGCATAAAAAAACTAGAAATGCAGAAAATATGAACTAAAAGGCCATAAGATTCAAACTGGATAAACATCTGATAAGAACAATGTCTGAAAATGGTATTACATTACCAAAACAACTGAGATAACTATCTGAACATACTATAGTCTGAAACCTCTAAGCTGTCTGAATAAGGAGTTGATGGAATATGTTCCCAACTAAATCTGACTACTAAGATAAACTGAAAAATAAAATAGTTATGTGACTATCATGTCCTCGAAGAATAAGGACTCACTGCTAACTCTGATCGCTAAACTGGGATGCTACTAGTTCTCTAGAGCTCGTGCTTCTAAACCTATGGTATAAAACACCATAGCACAAATACGTTAGTACTTTGAATGTACTGGTATGCAAGTTAGGTAGGATAAATGCAACTGGTTCATATGCATGAACAATACTAATTGACTGACTAACATGAACAAGAAATACATGCATGACTACGTAACTGTAACTGACATCGTAGTAGGACTAAATACTGAGTTCTAACTACTGAGTTTACTGATATAGACATTTGAGTCATTGATGAATAAGAAAAACTAGTACTATATTATTGACTATTGAGGGACTGATACTATGTTACGGATGTATGAATAACTGTGTCTGATAGTTCTGATTATGAAGAACTAGTTTGGTTAACTTTATCTAATAGTCCTAAAATTAAATACTGATAACATAAGTTCTGATAACTGATATGACTGATAACATGAGTTTTGAGAACTGATATAACTGATAACATAAGTTTTGAGAACTAATATAACTAATAACATGAGTTCTACGAACTGATATAACTGATATCATAAGTGACTATATCTAACAATCCTGAATCTAATGGAACTAGCTGAGTTTCGTACTGTATCTGAATTGACTATATCTAACAGTCCTGAAATCTGAAGAACTACCTGAGTTCTTTTACTAAAACTGAGATAGTAACAGAGATTATAGGAAATAGTCATATAATCGACATGCCCCAATTGTGCTATAACAGCTGAGTTGGGGTCCAATTTGTGCCCTGATTGGAAGGGTGTCAATACCACGCCACTAGTAAGGACAATATGTGAGTAACCCTCATATAATAGGTAACTCTAGCGAGAATGATGGGAACCCTCATATAACAGGTTAAGACACCTTATCTACCCTCATATAGCAGGCTATAATGTCTCAACCTATGCTAGCTATATAGTTCTGGAATGCAAAGATTGCTTCTAAGAATTGCACCCTCAAATAACAAGTGAGTTCCCATCCTTGGGTTAACTCGGTGCTAATTCCTACTCCTATCTGAATAGACATTGAACTAATTAATTGTGCTAAACTGATTAATTGAACTGATAATAATGGTATAGTTTAGCAGAGCTAAACTGAATTTACTGATTTCTGTTGACCGACGAAATGCTACTGAGATCTGAGGACTGACCGAGAGTACCAAGGTTACTGAGACTTACTGGGAATACTAAGATTACCGAGATTACTAAGTACTGAGATCACTGAGATTACTAAACTACTTAATTACTGAGATTACTGAACTACTGAGATTACTGAGATTTCTGAGATTTTCTGAGTCACATGACTGACTAAGTTCTATGGATCATAGCTTGACTGAGATATCATGAAAAAATGACATGGCTCTAGGCACACAACTAAATGTTCGGTTACAAGTACCCCCAGGACTTGATGAGAAGAAACTGACATAGCATGATTTACTTGAAGACTTGGCTAACATCATAATACATACTACATTCATAGGAGCCTTTCATCAAACATGTAATAGGCATAAACTTGTACATACATGGGGATTCCATGATATCATAATAGTTAGACAATTTTTCTTCATCTAGGCATTTAATCAAACATAATGTAGGCACAGTACATGTAAAGCACATCATACAATAATTAAACATCATGCTTCCATTCCAATTCCATCATACAAGGTTTTAGTCATGAGATTTCATAAATCTTTATCTATACTAATCAACCCACATGGAATTTATCATCAAATCATGGAATAGAAGTCAATTCCTCATTTATCAATATGAAAGAGAACATACAAAGCATGAAAAGATGAAGAAAATCCATAACTTGTAGTTAAAAAGGATTCATGGACTTCATGGATAAAAGGAGTCCATAAATAAACACTATGCATACCTTAGTTTGCGATTCTATGAAGATTGATGGAGAGATTCTTGAAATTTTATGCTGAATTCCCTTGGAATTTAACCTTCTATGAAAATGCTAAGGCTTGTTCTTGAGAGTTTTTGAGAGTAACTGAGTATAAGCTGCTGAATTATGGCCAAATCTCATGTTATAAGGATTATATAGGGTGGGAAATTGACCCTTTTAACCATAGGACAATTATTTAATTTTTGAGAAAATTTCCCAATTTTCATCGTTGCCGCAATGTGCCACTATCGCGCCAAGTCACAAGAATTGGAAATTAGGAATCTGCATGGTGATGCGATATGGAGCTATCGCGTTGCCCCCTTGTTTGAGACTTGGAAGTTTGGCGCGATGCACCACTATCGCGGAGCAACACTAGAAATAGACAATTGCCATTTGAGCTATCTCCGTGACGCGCTGAAGGCTCAGGTGATACACTGTCTCACTAAAAAGGCTCTAACTCTTTGCCCGAGTGTCGGATTTGGGCGAATTTGGTAGCGATGGAAATCTTATTGAATTTTCCACATAAAAAAAGTAAAAATATTGAAAATACCACATCTATAAAAGTGAATTCTTCTTTCAAAGAAAGTTTCTAATATTCTTGGGGAAAAATTTCAAGCTAGGAAAAGTATAGGTATTACAATATCTCCCCCTTGAGAACATTCGTCCTCAAATGAGACTGAGTGAGAGGGGAGAAGATGAACTGACGTACACACTGAACATGAATAACTGAAACATGATCTCATGACTGAAGAGCTGAATATAACATACTGAACATGTATGTCTGATGCATGACTGATAAGCTGAATACATGCATATCTGATGCATGGATAATTAACTTATGAATACATAATTGAATGTTGTGATGAACTGAATTTCTTGCAGTGAGAATCCATGTCTGATGATTACATAACTGAACTGGTGTATGAATGCATGACTAAATATGAAAGAGTACTTAGTACCAAGATTGTAATGGGGATCTGAGCATGAATTGAATACTAAGTTTGTAATGGTAGTTTGAACATGGAACTGAGTAAGTTTAAGAAAACTATTGCATGACTGAAAGGCACTGATGACCCCACAATGATGCTTGAAGTATGCATTAACGGGAACCTGAGAACATGACTGAGGCTAAAACATAGCATATAAACTGAATTTCATAAACTGAACTGAGTCTTGAACACATGACGTACAACTAATGTTGGAGTTTAAGGGTTAACTTATGAGTACCCCTTACTCCTAAACTGGATTGATTCATTACGTGAAGAGAGAATGTAATGCTTACGTTATAAAAGTTTCAGGAATTATAGCACATCTCCCCCTTGGGACACTAAATCCCTCTAGAAATACTGTCTTGGCTGAGCTACTAAGGAAAACTGAGGCAATGCACAAGGCACCTACGAACTAAGTCGTAACTAATTATCTAAGATCTAAGACTGAGGCATGATACATGAATTTAGCTGAGCTTGCACCTATCTAATTGGTTTATCTTAAAATGATTACATCCTTTCATGAGATTTCGACTAGAGCACATAGCTAGGGATATGGAAACCAAACTGTATGAATTTTTCTGTATAAGATAGCTGAGTAAGAAGAACATAACCTGATTAAGATTCAGTAAGATGAGTGCAGGCCTACTAACACCATTTAAGATGAAATGAGTAAGCCTTGTGGTGCTAAGCATGAATGCGTAAACATACTGACTTATCTAATTAATTGGATAACTGATAGTTGAATACTGGGTATGAGAGACTGGTCTGTACTTAGTCCAAATAACTAGAATAAGGCTGTAAAACATTATGCATAAGAGATAATGATTGACTGGATATCATGAGGTTACTGGGCATGGATTTTTGAAAACTGTATTACCTCAAGAATGCTAGGCTAAGCGTCTAATATGATTGGAAACATTCTATAAACTGAGGTATTGAGGTACTCCTGATTGAGTAATCGATAACTATAACATTGTCAACCTATCCTGAAACTAGACTGAATTTTTGATAACTGGCATTTAGACTGGTGCTGAAGTATTTGATTCTGGGACTGAATGCTGATTACTGAAACTGAAAAATGAAACTATAACTGAGATGGAAACTGAATTTGGATAGATACATGATGATGAATGATATAGATCAAGGATCTCAACGTATACTCGCACTCTATACTTTTCCCCAACTTATAAATGCAATCTCTTAATAGCCACTTACTTGCATGCTACTACAACATTTAATCCTATCATCATAACTGCACCTTCGTGTAAAGTAAGCATGCAAAAATCTCCACTTAACATGAATCATTTACTATCTATATTCTAAGCAACTACTAATTACTACATTATTTTCACAGAGAGAGCTCATTGAAGTTTTAAATCAGGAGGACCTGAAGCATGAATGGATACTGACTGTACTTGACACTTGAACTGAAGCCTGAGGAATAGAATATCAATAATATGGATTCACCAAAATGGTTTGAACTGAGGATATACATGACATATTTGAGTTTGGCTGCTCACTAGAACTGGAGCATAAGTCATGTGGACTGGGCATACTTTAAAGCATGACATAAGTATGTGGGTCACAAGCTGCATGACCTGAGTCTGAAATTTCTGAATTTGTGAGACATGATTCATAACACTGAGGGAGCTGGAACTGAACTCCTTATGCTGGGAACTGAAAGCGCACATAATTCATGAAAAGTGCATGAAAATAGGTTGTGTTCATGGAACCAATTGATACTGCAGGGTAAACTGGGACCCCTTATACTGGGAACAAAAATTGTACATGATTTATGGAAAGATGCATGAGCATGATTCGTGACCATAGAGTTGAAACTCAAGGCCTGAGTGGATTTTGTGATAGCTGAAGTGCAAAACTCTATACTGATATAAGGATGGGTCGGGAATCATCTTCCCTTACTACTTTCTATACATACTGGCAGTACTACTGGAATCTGGGAGCCTAAAATAGATCACTCGATCTATCATATCCCCTATGGTTTTAAGCCATTATCATAAGTCTGTAAACACTTTACTAAAATCTGAACTGAACTGCAATCATTGTCACATACTTACACTCTGTTCGACACATGCTTTCCTAACTAAACACATCATCTGGTTCTATTTCTTCATATGATACTAATATCATATCCACACCTTCAATCCCAATGTCATGTTAATAAACTTAAATTCTTGCTCGCACTGTTCAAGCCTACTGATTAACTTTGGTACAACTATCCCCATGAATGCATAATCTGTTCAAGCTGGATCATGTTATCCCAACTCTACTACTGGTAAACTCCTGAGTTCATGCTTCTAACTCTAGGTCATATGCTATCAAAGAATTCAGAGAAGGGATCTGATGACATATGAGTTCTCATGATCATGAATAAGAGTTGTACAACTCTGGAATCTAACTGAATTGATGGGATACTTTTGAGCTTGAGGGCAATCCCATAACTAACTGTAGGGTCTATCTAAGAAAGCCCTATCTCTGGGCCTCGATCTTTACTATTTTTTTTACCTTAAAAGTAAGGTAAAGTTGACATGCGTGAAGCATGATGAGAATCTACAAGAGTTTCTTAAAGAACCGTTATAGATCGCATGATCTGAGACATGAAAAAGGAAAACTATTTCTAAAACATCTCATAGCCTCCTGCACATAAGTGTGGTGCACGATACATGCATGTACAAGACTCTACTAGATATGGCTTTTCATACTTCCTAGGATACTATTGAACCTTAGGCTCTGATACCAAGTTTATAACGACTCGATTTTCTAAACCGAAATGCTACACGGTGATTATGACCTTGAAGGACCACAAGTTAACCCATGACTGATATCTGTACCTTTATACTACATAAAATACTGAAAAATGTAGAAAACATGAACTAAAAGACCATAAGGTTCAAACTAGATAAATATTTGATAAGAACAATGTTTGAAAATGGTATAATAATACCAAAACAACTGAGATAATTGTCTAAACATACTATAGTCTGAAAGCCTCTAAATTGTGTGAATAAGGAGTTGATGGGACATGTCTCCAACTAACTTCGACTACTAAAATAAAATGAAAACTAAAATAGTAATGTGATCATTATGTCCTCGAAGGATGAGGACTCACTGCTAACTCTGATTGCTGAACTAAAATGCTACTGGTTCTCTGGAGCTCATGCTTCTAAACCTATGGTATTAAAAATCATAGTGCAAATACATCAGTACTTTGAATATATTGGTATGAAAGTGAGGTAGACTGAATACAACTAGTTCATATGCATGAACAATACTAACTGACTGACTAACATAAATGTGAGAATACATGTATGCCTATGTAACTGTAACTGACATCGTGGTAGGACTGAATACTAAGTTCTGACTACTGAGTTTACTGATATAGATATCTCAGTCACTGATAAATGAGAAAGACTGATACTATATTACTGAATACTGAGGGACTAATACTATGTTATGAATACATGAATAACTATATATGACAATTCTAATTATGAATAACTGGGATGGTTGACTGTATCTAACAGTCCTAAAGTTGAATACTGATAACATAAGTTCTGATAACTGATATGACTAATAACATGAGTTTTGAGCACTGATATAACTAATAACATAAGTTTTGAGAACTGATATAACTGATAACATGAGTTTTGAGAACTGATATAACTGATAACATGAGTTCTGAGAACTGATATAATTGATAACATAAGTGACTGTATCTGATAGTCCTGAATCTAATGGAACTAGATGAGTTCCGTACTGTATCTGAACTGGCTGTATCTGATAGTCCTAAAATCTAAAAAACTATCTGACTTTTTTTCCTGAGACTGAGAATGTAACTGAGACTGTGGGAAATAGTCATCTAACTAACATACCCCAATTTTGCTATAATAGCTGAGTTGGGGTCTAATTTGTGCCCTGATTTGAAGAATGTCAATACCGCACCACTGGTAGGAAAACATATGAGTAACCCTCAAATAATAGTTAACTCTAGCGACAATGGTGGGAACCCTCATATAATAGGTTAAGCCACCTCATCTACCCTCATATAGTAAGCTACCATGTTTTAACCTATGCTGGCTACATACTTATAGAATGCAAGGATTTCTTCTAAGAATCACACTCTTAAATAATAGGCGAGTTCCCATCCTTGGGTTTACTCGGTGCTAATTCCTACTCCCATCTGAATAGACACTGAACTAATTAATTATGCTGAACTGATTAACTAAACTGATATTGATGGTATATTTTAGCAGATATAAACTAAATTTGAAGAGTTCCATTAACCGATGAAATGCTACTGAGATTTAAGGACTGATCGAGAGTATAGAGGTTACTAAGACTTACTGGGAATACTGAGATTACTGAGATTACTAAGTACTGAGATCATTGAGATTAATGAACTACTGAGATTACTAAGATTACTGAACTACTGAGATTACTGAGATTTTTGAGATTTTCTGAGTCACATGACTAACTGAGTTCTATGGATCATAGCTTGATTGAGAGATCATGAAAACATGACATGTCTCTAGGCACACAGCTAAATGTTTGAGTACAAGTACCCCCAGGACTCGATGAGAAGAAATTGACATAGCATGATTTACTTAAAGACTTAACTAACATCATAATACATACTACATTCATAGGAGCCTTTCATCAAACATGTAATAGTCATAATCTTATACATACATTGGGATTTCATAATAGCATGCTATTTAGACAATTTTCCTTTATTTTGGAATTTAATCAAACATAATGTAGGCATAGTACATATAAAGTACATCATACAACAATTAAACATCATGCTTCAATTCCAATTCCATCATACGAGGTTTTAGTCATGAGATTTCATAAATATTTATCTGTACTAATCAACCCATATAGAATTAATCGTCAAATCATGGAATAGAAATCAATTCCTCATTTATCAACATGAAAGAGAACATACAAAGCATGAAAACATGAATAAAATCCATAACTTGTAGTTAAAAAGGATTCTTGGACTTCATAGACGAAAGATATCCATGAATGAACACTATGCATACCTTAGTTTATGATTCTATGAATATTGAAGGAGAGATTCATAAAATTTGATGGTGAATTCCCTTGGAATTGAACCTTTTATGAAAACTCTAAGGCCTGTTATTGAGAGTTTTTGAGAGTAATTGAGTATAAGCTGCTGAATTATGGCCAAATCTCGTGTTATAAGGTTTATATAGGGTGGGAAATTGATTCTTTTAACCCTAGGAAACGTATTTGATTTCTGAGAAAATTTCTCGATTTTCATCATTGGCGCAACACACCACTATCGCGCCAAGTCACTGGAACTGGACAATTGGGAATCTGCATGGTGGCGCGATGCGGAGCTATTGCGTTGCCACCTTGTTTGAGACATGAAAGTTTGGTGCGATGTGCCACTATTACGGAGAACCACTGGAAATAGACAATTTCCATTTGAGCTATCTCCTCGATGCGCTGAAGGCTCAGGTGATACACTGTCTCACTAAAAAGGCTCTAACTCTTCGCACGAGTGTCGGATTTGGGCAAATTTGGTATCAATGGAAAGCTTATTTAATTTATCACATAACAAAAAGTTTAAATATTGAAAATACCACATCGATAAAATTAGATTCATCTTTCAAATAAAGCTTTTAAAATTCTTGGGGAAAAATTTCAAGCTAGGAAAAGTATGAGTATTACAGCTTCTTCTCCAAGAAATCAAATTCCAAAATTGGTTCTCCAAGAAAGATCTAAATTGAGGATGCTCAAAACAAGATAATCAGAAACTCATCTTCAAGAACTCAAATGGGAATCTATAATTCAAGTTTCGTCATCTAATCATCAATCAAGGTATGTGGGGTTTATGAACTAGGATCTTCTTTCATCCTTGTACCCAAAACCAAGTTTTTAATTCAAATTTATATGATTTGAATGATTATACATTAGTTTCAAATTAGAGTTTATACCCATTATTGTTAATTGCAAGATTATAAGTTTCCAGTGTTTATGAAGTTGAATTGCATGTCTATTTCTATATTTTCATACCTATTGAAGTAAATTTCAAATTTTGAATTGAATTATCATTATTCTCAATATCAAGCATGAATTTTATGATGTTTTGACATGAACATGATGGATGCATGGGTTATTAAGCCCAATTTTATATGTTGATATTTCAAGAAAGATGATGCTTTAAGCATCCTATGATCAAATTATTTACAGACTTTCAGTAAAGCCTTGATCTTTAGATCCTCAAAAAAGTTTTAAAATCCACTTTATATATTTATTATAGATTACAGAATCAGAACAGCCTTATTTATAGATTTAATCAGATAAATGCATAATTGGTTTTAGAATAAACCCTTATGCTTATTTTTAAAGTGGATTTTCAATAGAATGAGCATATAGATTAAGAAGAGAGTAGTATTTATCACCGAGTGGGAAGTGTGGGAATAGAGTGCCCTATCTTCCTCAGAACTAGATAGCCAACATAGGTACAGATTATGAGTTTATTCCTATTCCAATATGGGTGACAGTTATAGATGTGATCACTTAGCTCAGGTTATACTCGTTGGCAAGAGTATGACAACTCTCCCTATCATGAGGTTTCCCCTTTGGGGGAATGAGACATTGGACTCCATGTTAGCTCACATGGATTATTTCGGTTAAGAGAACCTCCCTTCTAGTTAAAGTAAAAGATTAATAGAAAATCTTTTAGAAAACTAAGTGTAAAAGCTCACAATTTTATTCAGATTATGCTTTATAGAAAGATAATAGTTTTAGATTTTTGCTTTCAGATTTTAGATTTCACCCCCATATACTTAGTACATCCTTAAAGTAATGATCCACATATATATGTCTATGTGCTACATTGTCTCATAATGTAGGTTCAGGTGCTCAGTATTAGCAACGTGAGTAGTTTAAGCATCTCCATCTACATCCAACAGTTAGTAAGTCCTCATAGTTTGGAGACTTACTCATTCAGATTTTGCAGCTTATTAGTCTATATAATCGAGTATTTCTTTGCAGAAAGTTCGAGTTAGTTGGGGGTTTGTCCTAGTGACACTCTAGTTATTAGTAGTAGAGGGTTGTCAAACTGCTAGTATCATTCTGACTTACAGTATTGATTTTTAGAGATTATATTCAGATTATTCTCATCTATCTCAGATAATTTTCTATATGTAGTATGACTCTAATGTCGGTATTTTCTTTATTATGAGATTCATATCTAGTAGAAGGCAGATAGGGTTAGCTTAAGGCTACTCATAGTCCTGAGTATTGTATGATGTCACGCTACTAGGTTTTGAGGCGTTACAAACAAGGTATTAGAGCCTAAGATTTTTAAGAGTCCTAGGGAGTCATGCAACCGCGTTACATGGAGTCTTGATCATAGGTGTAAAGCGCGCCACATTTATAAGCAAAAGGCTACGGGACGTTCTTAGGAAATCATCTCTTTCTTTCATGATCTATTATGCTTACAATATCTCTATCTGCTTTTAACTCATACTCTTGTGTGATAATTGAATATCCTCCTCATCGAGATAATGCCCACAAAAATGATAACTATCCACCCCAGCCCATCAATTCTCTAAATGAGAATATATCCTATGATAAGATTAGGGCAGCTTTTCAGGTGTGGGCCTAAGCTGTAACTTCTAATGTTCAGGGCTACAATTAGTTTATAGTCCTACTTCAATAGAATGGTGATTTAGTAGCATCCAAAATCAAAGACTTTATGAGAATAAATTCGTCGGAGTTTTTTGGGTTGAAAGCCGGTGAGGACCTATAACTTTATTTAGATGAGGTGAAGAAGATAACCTAAATTATGCATATTTTTAGGAGAAGATTATAGAGTTAGCATCCTATAGGTTGAAGGATGCACCGTATGATTGGGTAGTTATAAAGAATGGTAGAGGTAAAATGCAACTCCTATGAGTTGGCAGGTATTTTAAGACGCTTTTCTAGACAGGTTCTTTCCACATTAAATGAGAGAAACTAAGATAGTGGAGTTTGTGAACCTGAGATAGGTCTCGATGTTAATGAAGGAGTATTTTCTTAAGTTTAATCAGTTGTCTAAGAATGCCCCAGAAATGATAGCTGATCCTAGGGCAATTATAGTAAGTTTATTACTAGAGTATCTAGTTTAGCAGTAAAAGAGTGTAGGACTGTCATGCTTATTGGAAACATGGATCTTGTGAGGTTGATGATTCATGCTCAGTAGATTAAGATAGATACGTTAAAGGGAAGGGAGTCGGGAATAAGAAGTCTAGAACCGGGTAGTTTGAGTATAGCCAAACTAGGTATGGAAGGGGAAATCATTCGTAGTTTTAGAATCATTCATCTATGCTAGCACCATCTTCAGCTAGTGCTCCCATTCCCAAGCTAGACAGGAGCAGTGGTGTATGTATTCTATGTCCAGATCTCAGAATTGGCTAAGTGGAAGGCCCAGTTATCCTCCATGTGCCAAGCTTGGTAAGAATCACCCTAGTGAGTATTTAGCTGGACATAAGGTAGTTATGGTTATGGTAATTTGGGTCATGGTATTAGAGATTGTCCATATTCTAAGCAGGGAAACAAGGATGTTCATCCCCAGACTCAAGCCACTAGTGCACCAGCTCATTTAGGTTGCCCAGTTCCTTCTTAGGGTACATCATCTAGTATTAGTGGCTGTTAGTACCAAAATTAGTTTTATTCTTTACCATCCGGTCAGGAACAGAAGGATTAACTGGATATTGTTGCTGGTATGCATCGTGTCTTTCATCTTGATGTTTATGTGTTGTTAGACCCCGGGTTGAGTTTCTCTTATGTGACCCTATTAGTTGTAGTGAATTTTGAAATAAGTCCTAAAAGGATCTTGAAGCCTTTCTTGGTTTTTACCCCAATAGGTGGGTCAGTTGTTGCTAAACAAATCTATAGAAAGTGTCTTATCCCTGTCCTTCATAAAATCATGTTAGCAGACCTAATAGAGCTTGATATGGTTAATTTTTATCGTATTCATGGTATGTATTGGCTTTATTCCTATTATGCCTCTATAGATTGTCGCATTCGAGTGGTGAAGTTTCAGTTTCTAGATGAGCCATTCTTTGAGTAGAAAGGTAATTTAGTGTCTCCCAAGAGTCATTTCATATCTTATCTTAAAGCCATAAAGTTGATCTCCAAAGGCTGTATCTATCATTTAGTCTGACTCAAGGACACTAAGTCTGAGACTCCAACGGTTCAGTCAATTAGTGTAGTTAATGAATTTCCTGATATTTTTTTTGAAGATTTGCCAGGGCTACCTCCCGATAGGGAAATAGAATTTGGGATTGACCTTCTCCCAAATACTTAGCCTATCTCTATTCCTCCTTATCGTATGGATCTCGCCGAGCTTAAAGAGTTAAAGGAGCAGCTCAAATATCTTTTAGATAAAGGTTTCATAAGGCCTAGTATTTCTCCATGGGGCACTCACGTCTTATTCGTACGAAAGAAAATGATTCTTTGCGTATATGCATTGTCTATCGTCATCTGAATAAATTTACAGCCAAAAATTAATATACTCTTCCTAGAATGGATGACTTATTTGATCAACTCTAAGGTGCAATTTATTTCTCAAAGATACACCGTAGATCCGTCTATCATCAACTTAGAGTAAGAGAATGTGATATTCCAAAGACATCGTTCATGACCTGTTATGGTCATTTTGAGTTCCTAGTCATGTCCTTCAGGCTAACAAATGCCCTAGCAACCTTCATGGACTTGATGAACGGAGTGTTCAAACAGTATTTGGACATGTTTGTCATAGTCTTTATCGACAATATCCTTGTCTACTCTCGTAGTGAGGATGATCATGCAGACCCTTTTAGAATTATGTTGCGAACTCTTAGAGATCACTAGTTTTTCACCAAATTCAGCAAATGTGAATTTTGCCTAAGATCAATAGCTTTCCTTGGTCATATTATTTCAAGTGAGGGTATTTGAGTTGATCCCCAAAAGACAGAAGCAATAAGAAACTAGCCTAGACCTATTTCTCCATCAGACATTAGGAATTTCTTGGATTTAGCTGGTTATTATAGACCTTTTGTAGATGGTTTCTCATCTATTGTACCTCTTATGTCTAGATTAACCCAGAAGAAAGTTAAGTTTCAATGGTCATATTCTTACGAGAAGAGTTTTCAAGAATTGAAAACTCAACTCACTTCAGCCTCAATTTTAGTATTACCTAATGGTACAAATGGTTTTGTTGTTTATTTTGATGCCTTTAGAGTTGGTTTGGGTTGTATGTTGATACAGAGAGGTAAGGTCATAGCCTACACCTCTAGACAGGTTAAGCCTTACAAAAATAATTACCCGACCTATGATCTCGAGTTTGTTGTTGTTGTGTTTGCTTTGAAAATCTAGAGACACTATCTTTATGGGTTACATATTGATGTGTTTACGGATCACAAAAGATTGCATTATGTGTTTACTCAGAGGGAGTTGAATCTTTATCAGAGAAAATAGTTAGAATTGTTGAAAGATTTAGGTAGGAGTGTGTTGTATCATTCGAGCAAGGCCAATGTAGTGACAGATGCCCTTAGTAGATTTTTTATGGGTAGTGTTGCTCTTGTGGAAAATGATAAGAGAGAGTTATTTAAAGAAGTTTATCGGCTATCTAGAATGGGTGTTAGATTGGTTGATTCAGCTAAAGGGAATGTTTGG
>NW_025861120.1:16537-72751 GCF_002878395.1 Capsicum annuum
ATTTTGATGCCTCTAGAGTTGGTTTGGGTTATATGGTGATATAGAGAGGTAAGGTCATAGCCTACACCTCTAGACAGTTTAAGCCTTACAAAAATAATTACCCGACCTATGATCTCGAGTTAGTTATTGTTGTGTTTGCTTTGAAAATCTAGAAACACTATCTTTATGGGGTACATATTGATGTGTTTACGGATCACAAAAGCTTGCAGTATGTGTTTACTCAGAGGGAGTTGAATCTTTATCAGAGAAAATAGTTAGAATTGTTGAAAGATTTAGATAGGAGTGTGTTGTATCATTCGAGCAAGGCCTATGTAGTGACAGATGCCCTTAGTAGATTTTTTATGGGTAGTGTTGCTCTTATGGAAAATGATAAGAGAGAGTTATTTAAAGAAGTTTATCGGCTAGCTAGAATGGGTGTTAGATTGGTTGATTCAGCTAAAGGGAATGTTTGGGTTCAGAATAGTTTTGAATCTTCCCTAGTTTTAGAAGTGAAAGAGATGCAAGATAAGGATTCTAGATTAGTCAAACTGAAGGAGTCAGTTAAAGACTAAAGGGTAAAGGTTTTCTCCTAAGGAGGAGATGGTGTGTTGAGATACAAGACTAGATTGTATATGCCATGTGTTGATGATTCGAGGCAGCGGATTATGGCAGAAGTGCATGATGCATATTATTTTATTAATCCAGGAGCCACCAAGATGTATTATGACTTGTGGGAAGTCTATTGGTGAAGTGGTATGAAGAGAGAGATATCAAAGTTTGTAGCCAAGTGTTCAACTTATCAACCGGTTAAGGTAGAGCACCAAAGACCTGGTGGTATGTTGCAAGAGTTTAGTATCCCCACTTAGACGTTAGAAGAGGTAAATATGGATTTTGTGATTGGTTTACCCTATTTTCGTTGTCTGCATAATTTGATTTGGGTTATTATAGAAAGATTGACTAAACCAGTACATTTCTTGCTAGTCCACACGTCTTACATAGCTAAAGATTATGCTAAGTTGTATAGTAGTGATTTAGTCAAATTGCTTGGTGTTCCTTTGTCCATCATCTCAAATAGGGGTACTCAGTTTTGGAGATCCTTTCAGAAGGGTCTTGGTACCCAAGTTCACCTTAGTTCAGCTTTTCATCCACAGATAGATGGTCAGGTAGAAAGGTCTATTCAGATACTAGAGGATATGTTGAGGGCGTGTGTTCTTGATTTCAAAGGTAGTTGGGATGACCATTTACTGTTGAATAAGTTTTCTTATAATAAAAGGTATCATTCTAGTATTTAGATTGCTCCATTTAAGGCTCTTTATGAGTGAAGATGTAGATCACTATTTGGTTGGTTCAAAGTGTGTGAAGCTATTTTAATTGGGCCACACATGGTGTTTGAGTTATGGAGAAAGTTCAATTGATTCGAGAGAAATTGAAAGTAGCATAGAGACGTCAAAAATCTTATGCAGATGTAAGAAGAAGAGACCATGAGTTTGAGGTTGATGATCATGTGTATTTAAAGTTTCACCCATGATGGGGTGAAGAGATTTTGCAAAAAGGGGAAACTTAGTCCTCGGTATGTAGGCCCCTTCCTGATTTTGATTCCTGTTGGGAAGGTGGCATACGAGCTTGAGATACCTGTAGATTTATCCTCAGTTCATCCAGTATTCCATGTGTCCTTGTTGAAGAAGTGCATGGATGATTTAGGCATTATAGTTCCTCTAGAAAGTACAGATATTCAGAATAGTCATTCATACGAAGAAATCCTAGTAGACATCCTTGATCATAAGATTCATAGACTAAGGAACAAAGAGGTTCCCTTGGTCAAAGTTCTGTGAAGAAATCAGTCCGTTGAGGGTGCTACTTGGGAAGCATATGTAGACATACAAACCAAGTGTCCTTATCTCTTCTCCACGAACTTAGATTCAGCCGAAGGTAATAGTTTTCCTTCATTCAATTCTTTTCCAGTCTCAGATTCAGTTATATAGTTGTTTCCATGTCAACTCATGCACACACAAATCAGTTCCATAGCTCATTATACTTAAGATTCAGTCAATCAGTTTATTCCAGTTGAGCATGATAGCTTATAGCCTCAGATTCCTCAGTATGCTTAGCTTAACTAGCCACATTCGAGGACGAATGTTCCCAATAAGGAGATATTATACTACCCCATACTTTTTCCTAGCTTAAATTAGTTTCTAGAATGTTAAGGGTAAGTATCAAAAATGAATACCATTTTATTTCATGTATAATTTTCTAGATTTGTACCCTCCGTTGTGTATAAAATTGGATAAGCTTTCCATCGATACCAAATTCTCCCAAATCCGATACTCGGTTGAGAAGTGAGGGCATTTTTAGTAAAGCAGTGTGCCAACTAGGAAGTCACAGCGTCGCGGTGAAGGACGATTTCATAATTTTCAATTTCAATGGACCTCCGCAATTGTACCGCATTGCAGAGAGGTCCAATTCCACTTTTCAAAATCTAGTAGACCAACTCGATAGTGGCGCATCACGTTAGTGGCCAGAATGGCATTCCAAAGGCGCGGTGCGATTGTTTCGTATCTCTAAGGAAGTCCAGTTGCCACTCATCCATTTTCTAGTAAGCCACCGCGATAGTGGTACGTCAAGGTTTCCAGCCAAATCGGGATTTTTATTCCCTTTTCCAGTTCGGTTTAGAAGTTTAAAAGGGGTATTTTAGTCAATTCCCTAGTCCCCAATTCATGATTAAACCCATTCTAAGACTATTATGCTCATTATTCATCAATTCTCTCTCAAATAAAAACCCTAGAGTTCAAAGTTTCTTCTCCAAGAAATTAAATTCCACAATTTGTTCTCCAATAAAGCTCTAAATTGAGGATTCCCAAAACAAGATAATCAAGAACTCATCTTCAAGAACTCAAATAGGAATCAATAATTCAAGTTTCTTCATCTAATCATCAATCATGGTATGTGGGGTTTATGAACAAGGATCTTCTTTCATCTTTGTGCCCAAAACTAACTTTTTAATTCAAATTTATATGATTTTCAATAATTATGCATGAGTTTCAAATTAGGGGTCATACCCATTATTGTTAATTGCAAGATTATGATATTTCTAGTGTTTAGGAAGTTGAATTACATGTCTATTTCTATATTTTTCATGCCTATTATTGTAAATTTTAGATTTTGAATTGAATTATCATTATTCTCAATATCTGAATTTTATGATGTTTTGACATGAACTTGATGGATGGGTTACTAAGCCCAAGTTTATATGTTGATATTTCAAGAAAGATGATGCTTTAAGCATCCTATGATCAGATTATTTACAGACTTTCAGTAAAGCTTTGATCTTTTGATCCTCAAATAAGTTTTGGAATCCACTTTACAGATTTATTATAGATTTCAGAATCAAAATAGCTTTATTTATAGATTTAATCAGATAAACGCATAATTGGTTTTAGAATAAACCCTTATGCTAGTTTTTAAAGTGGATTTCTATCAGAATTAGCATACAGATTAAAAAGGGAGTAGTGTTTAGTATCGAGTGGGAAGTGAGGGATTAGCATGCCCTATCTTCCAGAGAACTACGTAGACAACTTAGGTACAGATTATGAGTTTATTCCCTTTCCAATATGAGTGACAGTTACCGATGTGATCACTTAGCTTAGGTTATACTCCTTGGAAAGAGTATGACGCCTCTCCCCATCATGAGGTTTTCCCTTAGAGGAATGAGACGTTGGACTCCGTGTTAGCTTACATGGCTTATGTTGATTAAGAGAATGTCCCTGCTAGTTCAAGTAAAAGCTTAACAGAAAAGCTTTTAGCAAATTAAGTGTAAAAGCTCACAATTTTATTCAGATTATGCTTTACAGAAAGATAATAGTTACAGATTTCAGATTTAAGAGTGAGTCCTTTCTACACTTAGACTGTATGATTTAAAGAGAGATTACAAATACAGCTTTCAAAACTATGTGTTATGACTAACTTGATTTATAAAATATGATTTGTCATTCATGATTACAGATTTTAGTATTTCAGATATTCCAGCCTATGTGGGTCATTTACATTTAGCATCCATTGTCTTATAAATTTTGCTGATGAGGTGATGTTTTACTTATGCATTCACTCTCATATACTCAATATATCCTCAAATTACTAATCCACATATATGTCTATGTTCTACATTGTCTCATAATGTAGGTTCAGGTGCTCAGTATCACCAGCGTGAATAGTTTGAGCATCTCCATATACATCCAATAATTGGTGAGTCCTCATAGTTCATGGACTTATTCATTCAGATTTTGTAGCTTACTAGTATATATGATTCTGTATTTCTTTTCAGATAGTTCGAGTTAGTTGGAGTTTGTCTCAGTGACTCTCTAGTTATTAGTGGTATAGGCTTGTTAGACTACTAAATATTCTTCAGGCTTACATTATTGATTCTTACCAATTATATTCAGATTATTCTTAGCTATCTCAGAAATTTTTCTGCATTTAGTATGACTCTTATGTTGCTCTTTTCTTTAATATGAGATTCAGATCTATTAGAAGCCAGACAGGGTTAGCTTAAGGCTACTTGAAGTCTTGAGTACCATGTGACATCTCGGGACCAGGTTTTGGGGGGTTACTTCATAACATCCCTTAAATACAAACTCTATTTAACACTTTGGGTTCATACTATCTCCTCTCATGAGCACTATCTGGATAAAAGTGGTTAATGAGGAATCTAAATGCATAACATACTCTATCTTAACTGCACAACTCATATGGATGAGGACATAAGCTTTCAACTTAAAGAACTTATAACACACTAGTGAGCTCCTCTCAAGCCCCTTTGTGTGCCTTCGGAAGTTACTAATAGTAAATCTAAGAGCATCATATTGGGAGGAATTGGAACTTGCTAATCATGTTATCTCAAGAATAAGTCATAGATGAAGGATTATGGAGTAACACACAAATCGATAGAAGTTTCTGATACAACAACTTTATAGCACGAGCTAGAGTATGAAAGAAATGAGACATTTCTTAAATGTATTGTAGCCTCTCAAAGACTCTACTAGACACGCCTTCATAGACATCCTAGGACACTTGAATCTTGTGCTCTGATACAAAATTTGTAATGATCTGAGACTCCCCCCTAGTCGTCACACAATGCTTAGGACCACAAGAGATCCCAAACTAACCGTTGTACTAGCATACTGTTAAGCAACTGATTTAAATATGTGTAAAATAACTAAGCTTCCTATGTGCAAATATAATCACGGTGAAAGCTGGGGAAAATACAATACTGATACAATTTTACATTCTGATAAAAATGAAAAAAGGAACTAAAATTACATGACTAACTTTGACTGACATCTATGAAGCCTCTACTATACGGACTATTGAGAGATGGGATGTGACTACAACTACCACCAATAAATACATGAGTAAGAAAGTAAAATACATAAATAACATATAACTGAAGTCCCCGAAGTAGGAGGACTCATCATCTACTGGCTGGAATTTGCAACTATCTGAATATGATGTGCATGCTACAATAGGTACCTACATTATTAAAAAATATAGCACATAGACATATATGAGAATCGGTACTTTTTGAATTTACTGAGCATGCGGGGTGAATGCATAAGTAAAAACTGTAACTAATTTTGCATATAACTTGTAAAGAATGCATGCTAAGTGTAAATGACTCACATTGGCTTGAATAACTGAAAGCTAAAAATCATGAATCATGAGTAATAAAGCATACTGTATAAATCCTGTGAGCCATAACACTTAGTTCTAAAAGTTGTACTTTTACTCTTTCTATTAGTGGAATAAGTAGGACTAAAGTCAAGTCTATTTTCGAATCATACAGGCTAAGTGTAAAAGGACTCACCTTTATCATCTATAAACTGACACCTAAAAATCTCAAAGCTAATGTCTTAGGTAATACAATATCTGAGTAAAATTGTGGGCCTTTACACTTGATTTCTAAAAACTTTTCTGTTATTGTCTCTGTTAGGGAGGTTCTTCTAATCGACATACACCATGTGAGCTATCATGATGCCCAACTTCATATTCCCCTAAGGTTAAAACCTCACGTAAGGAGAGATGTCATAGTCTTTCCAAGGATTATAACCTGACTTAAGTGATCACAATCAATATTTGCATCTATATAAATGGGAATAATCTGATAATTTGAACCAACATTGGCTCATAGTTCTGGGGCATGAGACCTTGGAAGCATCCCAACTCGGTGCTAAATACTACTCCCTTACATATATGCTCAATCTGTAGGAAATCCACCTTAAAATAGCATAAGGTTTTACAATTGAACCCAGTTATACATCTATTTATTTTAAACTGTAATCAAAGCTACTGTGTGGATTTTATATCTTCATTAAGGATCAAAAGATCAAATCTTTTTCAAAATCTAAATATAAACTAATCATAGGGTTCTTAAAAGCATAATCTTCTTGAAATATCAATACTAAATCTTAGGGCTTAAAAACCCATGCTTTAAATTCATGTCAAATAAAAATAATACTTCATGCTCAATAATCTTCTTGAAATACTTCAATAATTTCTGTCAAGATAATGAAATCAAAATCACAATATGAATCTTATGGATCAAAACATGAGCATGCATAATCTTGATGCACTTAAAGCCTTTAAATCTCATGCTTTCTTTCATATAACTTGCAACATAATATCATGCTTAAATATCAAATGAAAATCTTTAAATTAAAGCATGAATAGATGAGAAAAAGCATGCACTTTAACACTTAAATCACTTTATAAATCCATAAACTCAAAACAAGATAGGTTGGGTATGAACCCTAATTTCAATTTACGTAAATTCAACTTTAAAACTAGTTTTGGGCACAAGGATGAAAGGAGTATCCTTGTTCATAACCCCACATACCTTATTTGATTAATTTAATGTATAACCTTGAACTTTAAATTTCTAACGATGTTTTTGAATCTTCTTCTTGAAGTTTTTGAACTAGGAAACTTGAATTCTTTGTTATCTTGAAAAAAGAACGGTGAAACTTTTAGATTTCTTGAAGTTAAAGTTGAAGATCTAGGGTTTTCTTGGAGAGAAATTTGGTGAGGAATGAATGCAATATGCTTAGAATAGGGTTAAATCTTCTATTTTTATGAATTAAGGGGGTGGAAAGAGAGTTAATTGCCCCTGGAAATTAAAATTCATAACTAGAATGTTGTTTCAGGCTTCACCATGACTAGGTGACTCCCTCACCGCTATACTCACCGTGATGTGTTGCAATCGCGATGAGTCACTGGAAAATTACAATTGTTGTTTTGCACTCCACCGCGACATGCCATGGCAGCCATCGCTATAGCCACCACGGCACAGTGGAATCGCGATGGGCTACTATTTTGGGAAATCCAACGGGGTCTAATCCTCAGCTGAAAGATCTGAAACTCACCATAAACATGCTACTTATGCCCCAGAATATGAATCAACTCAAAAACATATATCTCAAGGTCGGGAAGGCCACTTTAAAAATCCTCAAAGTTAAATGGAGTCAAAATGTGACTATGTAATGCCCCGAAAATGGGTCCCAAAGCGTTACACGGTGCTAAAGGCTACAAATATCCCCAATCTAACCGTTTGAACCATTTTCTACCATTCAACACTTACTTCAAGATCATTATAACCAAACATCTGCGTAATATCATCATCAACCATGTCTCATAGTAATATGGATAAATACGAGAAATAACAAAATACAAAAAGTCTAACAACTCCAACTTACTAGTCTAACAAAACCAGCTTGAAAAGCCTCTACTATTCAATGTACCAAAGAGCCATTGGGACAGGCCCCAACTGACTCGAACTCAAAATATAAAGTATTAAATCAAACTGAACTGGGAGTCTGAAATAGCACATCCTCAGATCATGAGGACTCACCCCAGCAAAGGATGTAGATCGATGTGCTCGAGAATCGTCGTCAAGTCTGGAACTGAGCACCTGACCTACATTATAGGAAAAATGTATCCCACATATGAATACCTGGGTCAGTACCATGGAATATGGACCTAGTTTATGGGGGGGTGCAAGTTTCAGAAATCAAATATCATAAGTACTCATAGAAAACATGCATGCTATAACAAGTAACTCATGTAGATCGAATAAAACATCATAATCATAAAAGAGTAAGATATATCAAATAAAACAAGTTAGTCATCATAGTAAGTTCTCAATTTACTTTCATCTCGATTTTCAAACCATCAAAGAAATCAAATCTCATAACAATTCTCTTTAGAATATAGTATTTCAATCTTTTGGAAAATAATTCTTTAAATTCTTCAAAACACTATATTCCTCTTAGATAGAATGGTACACATACACACATTGGGAGCCTCTCATAACCGACATAAACCATGTGATCTACATGGAGTCCAACGTTCAACCCACATTGAGGAGAGTCGCCCTATTCCTTGCCATCAGAGTAGGAACTTAAATTATCAATCCAAACACTGGTAATCACTATGAAAATCAACCTCAATTTCGTCTCCTACGTGGGCACACAGTTCTAGGGAAGTACCAAACCCATTATACCTCCCGCTCAGTGCTAAAGACTGCTCCCGGACTTAGCTCAAATCTTTTCAAAAGAAAATCCACCATAAAACAGTTCAACAATTCACAATGGGAGCCATCATGCTACCCTTTTCATAATGAATCAATAAAAGTGGATTTCTTTTCTCATCTCGGGTTCAAAATCAGCCCCTTTTTTAATGATTGAAAGGTCAAAGCTTCTTTATCTTTTCAAATCATTCAAATTCAAGGTGTTTATAACACATGTTTTCTCAAAAACAACAATCTCAAATAGAGTTCAAAACCCATGTCTCAATATCACATTAAAACTTATCAAGATTCAAGCTTTACATCATACACACATATAAATTTCTTCAAAATCTGGAAATTGCACCTTTAAGCTCAAAATATCATTGTTATTCTACTTCTAAAATATCAAAAATAACATAATATCATGAGAATCAATATAGGATGTAAATTCATGCTTCAAATTTATAATAAAACATATAAAATCCATAACTTCATAAAAGAAAAACATTTTTGGGCATCCGAACGAAAGGGTGTCCTTGTTGAAAACCCCACATACCTTTATGGTAATGGATTCGTTGAAAGATTGGACCTTCAATGTTGATTGTGCAACCTTAGTTGTTTTTCTCCTTTAGTGCTCTTGGATAATGAACTTAGACTAATAATAGGATTATGATGTGTTTAGAATCTATTAAATTCGTAAAGTTAAGTTTAGGGGTGTGGAAGGAGTGCCAAAAGACTTAATTGCCCTTAAAATAACTCAAAACGGAGTGTTTTTGCTACCTGAAACACGAAGTGTACACCACACACCTTATGGCACACTTTGAAGTGTGCTCCGCACATCTTATGGAACACTTTAAAGTGTACCTCGCACACCTTATCGCACACCCATTCCAGTATCCATGCACGATTAGTTACACGACACACTCTACTTTGTAAAGCTATAACTCCTTGCTCGGGTGTCGGATTTTGATAAAATTGGTATCATTGGAAGATAATTCGATTCTCTATAATTTGGTGGATCGAAATATGGAAAAATACCACATATTCATTAAGTTATGCTCATTAAAAGATGACCCCTACAAAATCAAACACTAAAACTTGATGGATTCAAAACACTTAGCTTCCACAACCTTAACTGACTCATATAAACACACTTAACACATCATAAGATTTCTTATAACTAGGATACTCATGGTAATTTATGTGCCCAAATATGGATTACAGAATTGGGGGTTTCACATGTACGAACAACTGTTCATTTTCTAGCTTAAGAAAGTATGGGGTATTACAATATCTCCCCCTTGGGGACATTCTTCCTCGAATGACACTGGGTATACTAAGAGTAAAGAGAAAGTGAAGGGTTACAACTGAAGCAACTTGCTAGACTTGTCTCTACTTCATTCTACATTTCGGACACAATAAGGAGTGCATAACTCATGAAATCACAGCTGAACAGTATAAAATAACAGCTGAACTACTGTAACTTTGCATAGAAAACGAATAATCTAGAGAAGAATAATACCTCCAACTTGATCGGATCTTGCAAAAAATAGGTGCGGGTACTTGGATCACATATCCACCTCGGTTTCCCAAGTTACGCCCTTAACAGACTTATTTCACCACAAAACTTTGACCAAGGGAACTTCTTTGTTCCTTAGTCTCCGAACTTGGAAATCTAGGATTTTAACTGGAATCTTACCAAATAAAAGTCTGCCCTAAACTTCAGCGCTCACAGAAGGATCTACTACCATGAAATAGCCAATATGCTTTCTAAGCATGGAAACATGGAACACCAGATGAACAGTCAACAACTCCGCGGGCAACTCAACCTCATAAGCTACTTTCCCAACACACCTAAGAACTCTATAAGGACCAACATAATGAGGACTAAGCTTACCTTTCTTCCCAAAACTCTTCACCCCTTTCATGGGCGAAATCTTCATGTACACCAATTTATCAACTTCGAACTCAAGGTCTCTCCTCCTCACGTCGGTATATGACTTTTGATGGATCTGGGCTGTTTTCAATCTTTCTCTAATCACCTTGACTTTCTCCATAGTCTCAAACACTGAATCAAGACCACTCACAGCAACTTCACCCACTTTGAACCAACCTATGGGTGATCTATATTTTCTCTCATACATAGCCTCAAATGGGGCCATGCCAATGCTATAGTGATATCTATTGTTGTAAGTGAACTCTAACAACGGTAAATGCTCATCCTAACTCCCCTTGAAATCCAAAGCACACGCTCTCAACATATCCTCTAAAGTATGGATGGTACTCTCAGCCTGACCATCTGTCTGCAGATGAGGAGCAGAACTCAAATGCACTTGGGTACCAAGATCCTTTTGAAATGCCCTCTAGAAATACAAATTAAACTGAGTATCCCTATTCGAAATGGTAGACAAGGGAACTCCATGCAATCTGACTAACTCCTGAATGTACAATCAAGCGTAATACTCAGCAGTATAAGAAGTATGCACAGGCAAGATGTGCGCAGACATAGTCAACCTATCGACAACAACCTAAATAGAATTATGATAGCATCGGGAAGGAGGTAAACCAGTCATAAAATCCATGTTTATCTCTTCCCACTTCCAAGTGGGAATACTAAACTCCTGCATCTTACCGCCAGGTCTTTGGTGTTCTACCTTAACCTGTTGGCATGTCATACACTCAGCTACAAATGTTGCTATATCTTTCTTTATGCCACTCCACCAATAGATTTCCCGCAAGTTGTGGTACATCTTGGTGGCACCAGGATGAATACAATATCGCGCACCAGGCACTTTAGCCATGATTCTCTGCCTCAATTTATCAACATTCAGAAAATATAATCTACCATGTAATATCAACACACCATCTCCCTCTTGGGAGAAAACCTCTACCTTTTGGTCCTTGACTGACTCCTTCAGTCTGACCAAGCTAGCATCTAAGTCTTGCTTCTTCTTTACTTCCGAAATCAGAGAAGATTCAGAACTACTTTGAACCCCTATATTACCTTCAGCAGAGCCAAACAGCCTAACCCTCATCCTAGCCAGACGATGCATATCATGAGCTAACTCCTTCTTATCATTCTCCACAAGGGCCACACTACCCATAGACAACCTGCTAAGGGCATCTGCCACAATATTGGCCTTGCCTAGGTGATACAAGACGCTCATGTCATAGTCTTTCAACAACTCTAACCACCTTCTCTGCCTAAGGTTCAGCTCCCTCTGGGTAAATACATACTGAAGGCTCTTATGATCCATAAACACAACCACATGGACACCATATGGGTAGTGCCTCCAAATTTTCGAACCAAACACTATAGCAGCCAACTCTAAGTCATGGGTTGGATAATTTTTCTCATGGGGTTTCAACTGTCTAGAAGCATAGGCTATAACCTTGCCCCTCTGCATCAATACACAACCCAAACCCACCCTAAAAGTATCATAATATACCACAAAATTATCAATACCATCAGGCAAGGTCAAAACAGGAGCTGAGGTGAGTCGAGTCTTCAACTCCTGAAACTTCTCTCACAAGAATCTGACCATAAGGACTTTACTTTCTTTTGGGTCAACCGGGTCATGGGAGATGCTATAAAAGAAAACCCCTCAACAAAGTGGTGGTAATAGCCCGCTAGACCCACAATACTTTGGATATCAGATAGAGAGATAGGTCTAGGCCAATTTCTAATAGCTTTTGTCTTTTGGGGATCAACTCTAATACCTTCAGAAGAAATAATATAACCAAGAAAAGCAATTGACCTAAACCAAAATTCACACTTGCTGAATTTGGAAAATAATTTATGATCTCTAAGAGTTTGTAAGACAATTTGAAGATGGTTTTCATGGTCTGCTTCATTGCGGGAGTATACAAGAATATCGTCTATGAATACAATGACAAGCATATCAATATATTGCCTGAACACTCAATTCATGAGGTCTATGAAAGCTACTGGGGTATTAGTGAGCCCGAAGGACATAACAAGAAAATCAAAATGACCATAGCGAGTGCGGAAGGCTATTTTTGGGATGTCACACTCCCTTACTTTGAGTTGGTGATAGACGGATCTAAGGTCTACCTTGCAAAAATAACTTGCACCTTGCAACTGGTCAAACAAATTATCATTTCTCGAAAGAGGATACTTGTTTTTGACAGTGACTTTATTAAGCTGACGATAGTTAATGCACATACGCAAAGAACCATCTTTCTTTCTCACAAATAAAACAGAGGAACCCCAAGGAGAAATACTGGGCCTTATGAAACCCTTATCTAATAGATCTTTGAGTTGCTCCTTCAACTTCTTAAGTTCTGTAGGTGCCATACAGTAAGGAGGAGTAGAAATAGGTTGGGTGTCGGGAAGAAGATCAATCTCGAATTCTATCTCTCTATCGAGAGGTATCCCTAGAAGATCTTCCAAAAAGACATCGGGAAACTCATTAAGGACGCTAACTGACTGGAGAGTTAGAGTCTCAGACTTAGTGTCCTTGAATCTAACCAAATGATAAATGCACCCCTTAGAAATAAGCTTTCTAGCCTTGAGATATGAGATAAAATGACTCTTGGGAGATACAGAACTCCCTGACTACTCAAACACAGATTCATTAGGAAACTGAAACTTGACTACTCGGGTACGACAATCTATAGAGGCATAACAAGAATGAAGCCAGTTCATACCCAGAATGACATCAAAGTCCATAATGTGCAACTCAATCAGATCAGCAAACATAACTCTATGAAGGACTATAATAGGACACTTTCTATACACTTTCTGGGCAATAATCGACTCATCCACTGGGGTAGAAACTAAGATAGGCTCAAGAATATTTTCAGGACTCACTTCAAAATTCATAGTAAACAGAGGTGTAACATATGAAAAATTGGACCCAGGGTCCAACAATGCATAAACATTAAACTAAAATATACGAAGCATACCAGTAACAATATCGGGAGAGTCCTACTGCTCTTGGCGAGATGGTAAAGCATAAAACTGATTTTGGTACTGACCGCCAGTGGTGCTAGAAGAGGCTCCCTGAGCTAAGACTGGGCGAGTACCTGAACTGGAGCACTAGCAGTCTGAGTCTGAGTCTAAGGGCGATTATCACGTCGCCCTTGCCTGGTATGTGGGCACTCACTAAACTTTTGAACCATGTCACCACACCCAAAGCAACATTTCGTCACTCCCCAACACTCACCCAAATGGATCCTACCACACTGGGTACATGGAGGATAATTTGGTTTCCTGCCAATACTGTGCTGAGTCTGAACACATATGGCTTACCACTTTGCTCCTGCCTACCCCATGGCACGGGAGCGCTAGCTGACGATGGTTTTGGTGCTGATGAGCAATTCTAAAACTGAGGGAGGTCCCCTCCTTGTAATCTAGTCTGGCCATGTCCATGCTGCTCGGACCTAGCTCTCTTATTCCTTCTTATTCTGTCTCTTTCCTTGATCCTGTCTACTTTAATCAGTTGGGCATGAGTCATTAGCCTAGAAAGATTAATCTCATTGTTTAGCATGGTAGATCTACACTCTTTAACCACGTAGCTCGACACCCCTATCACAAATTTACTCATACTAGCTCGGTTATTAGCTACTAAGTCAGGAGCGTATTTGGCCAACTGATTGAACTTCAAGCAATACTCCTTAATAGTCATAAAGCCCTATCGTAAGTTCATGAACTCCTCCACCTTTTCCTCCCTCATCTCCAAAGGGAAAAACTTATCCAGGAATACATCCTGGAACTCCTGCCAAGTCGTAGAGGCGACACCCTCACCTCTACCCTTTCTCCAAGCAACTACCCAATCATAAGAAAGTTCCTTCAACCAATACGATGCCAACTCTACACTATGCTCCTCAGAGACATGCATCACCTGTGTGATCTTTGTCACCTTCTCCAAGTATAACTGTAGGTCCTCATCTGGCTTGGACCCATAAAACTCCAGCGGGTCCATCCGCATAAAGTCACGAATCCTCACAGCAGCTGAATCACCTCCCTGCTACTGTGGATCCGGGGCCGAATTGGCCTGAACGTTCACAGTAACAGCTTAGGCCAGTGCCTGAAAGGCTGCTCAAAACTCAGCGTAGGAGATATTATATATCATTGGGCCAGCAAGCTAAGGTTTCTGACCGGCGTTATTCCTTTTAGCTCGGCGAAGAGGCATATTTGAAATAAGAGAGCACGAATTAATAGCTGAGAGACACACTATAAGCACGATGGACTTCTGAAAGAAAGAAATGACCTTTTTCCTAAAATGTCTCATAGCTTCTTGCTCATAGATGTGGCACGCTACACACTGATGATCAAGACTCTACTTAACGTAGATTTTCAAACTCCATGGGACTCCTTAAACCTTAGGCTCTGATACCAAGTTTGTAACGCCCCGAAAATGGGTCCCGAAGCATCACACGGTGCTTAAGGCTACAAGTATCCCCAAGCTAACCCTTTGAACCATATTTTACCATTCAACACTTATTTCAAGATCATTATAACCAAACATCTATATAATATCATCATCAACCATGTCTCACAGTAATATGGATAAATGGGAGAAATAACAAAATATGAAAAGTCCAATAACTCCAACTCACTAGTCTAACAAAATCGGCCTGACAAGCCTTTACTATTCAATGTACCAAAGAGCCATTAGGACAGGCCCCAACTGACTCGAACTAAAAATATAAAGTATCAAATCAAACTGAACTGGGAGTCTGAAATAGCACATCCTAGGATCATGAGGACTCACGACAGCAAAAGACGTAGATTGATGTGCTCAAGAATTGCCGTCAAGTCTAGAACTGAGCACCTGAACCTATATTATAGGGAAAATGTAGTCCACGTACAAATAATGGGTCAGTACCGTGGAATATGAACCGAGTATATGGGTGTCTATGCAAGTTTCAAAAATCAAGTATCATAAGTATTCATAGAAAACATGCATGCTATAACAAGTGACTCACGTAGCTCGAATAAAAACATCATAATCATAAAAGAGTAAGATATATCAAATAAAACACGTGAGCATCATAGTAAGTTCTCAATTCACTTTCATCTCAATTTTCAAACCATCTGAGAAATCAAATCTCATAACAATTCTCTTTAGAATATAGTATTTTAATCTTTTGGAAAACAATAACTTTCTCATAACCAATTCTTCAAAAAAATATATTCCTCTTAGATAGAATGATACATACACACACACATTGGGAGTCTCTCATAACCGACATAAACCATGTAAGCTACATGGAGTCCAACGTTCTACCCATGTTGAGGAGAGTTGCCCTATTTCTTGCAATTAGAGTAGGACCTTAAATTATCAATCCAAACACTAGTGATCACTATGAAAATCAGCTTCAATTTCGGCTCCTACGGGGGCACATAGTTCTGGGGAAGTACCAAGCCCGCTATACCTCCTGCTCGGTACTAAAGACTACTCTCAGACTTAGCTAAGATCTTTTCAAAAGAAAATCCACCATAAAATAGTTCAACAATTCAAAACGGGAGCCATCATGCTACCCCTTTCATAATGAATTAATAAAAGTTGATTTGTTTTCTCATCTCGGGTTCAAAATCAGCCCCTTTTTTTTACGACAGAAAGGTCAAAGCTTCTTTATCTTTTCAAATCATTCAAATTCAAGGTGTTTATAACACATGTTTTCTCAAAAACAACAATCTGAAATAGAGTTCAAAACCCATGTCTCAATATAACATTAAAACTTACCAAGATTCAAGCTTTGCATCATAAACACATATAAATTTCTTCAAAATCTGAAAATTTCAGCTTTAAGCTTAAAATATCATTGTTCTCATAAATTCCACTTCTAAAATATCAAAAATGTCATAATCTCATGAGAATCAATATAGGATGTAAATTCATGCTTCAAATTTATAATAAAACATAGAAAATCCATAACTTCATAAAAGAAAAATATTTTTGGGCACAAGAACAAAAGGGTGTCCTTGTTGAAAGATTGGACCTTCAATGTTGCATGTGCAACCCTAGTTGTTTTTATCCTTTAGTGCTCTTGGATGATGAACTTAGACTGATAATAGGATTATAATGTGTTTAGAACCTATTAAATTTGTAAGGTTGAGTTTAGGGGTGTGGAAGGAGTGCCAAAACACTTAATTGCCCTCAAAATAACTCAAAATGGAGTTTTTTCACTACCTGAAACACTAAGTGTGTGCCGCACACCTTATGGCACACTTTCAAGTGTGCGCTGCATACCTTATGTCACACTTTAAAGTGTGCCTCGCACACCTTATCGCACACCCATTCCAGTAGCCATTTGCAATTAGTTAGGTGACACACTCTACTTTTCAAAGCCATAACTCCTTACTTGGGTGTTGGATTTTAATAAAATTTGTATTATTGGAAAGATAATTTGATTCTCTATAATTTGGTGGGTCAAAATATACAAAAATACCATATATTGATCAAGTTATGCTCGTTCAAAGATGACCCTTGTGAAATGAAACACTAAAACTTGATGGATTCAAAACTCTTAGCTTGCACAACCTTAAGTGACTCATATAAACACACTTAATGCATCATAAGCTCTCTTATAACTAGGATAATCATGGTAATTCATGTGCCCAAATATGGATTACAGAAATGGGGGTTTCACATGTACGAACAACAGTTCATTTTCTATCCTACGAAAGTGTGAGGTATTACAGACTAAGTCCCTTAACACTTAGTGAAATTTTCAAGACTTAAGCCCCTTAAGTATGCAACTAAGAGCTGAACCAAGCTAGGATTAGTATGGGGTATTACACCATCCTTTTTGCGCACGAACAACACTGGTGTACTCCACAAAGACATACTTGGACAAATATACCCCTTATCCAGAAGAACCTTAAGTTGCTCCTTGAGTTTCCTCAACTCTACCAAAGCTAATCTATAAGGAGAAGTAGATATTTGATGACTTTCTAGAATCAAATCAATACCAAAATCTTTTCTATAACGCCCTGAATTTGGTACCCAGAACGCTACACGATGTTCATGACCCCGAAGGACCACAAGCTAACCCATGACTGATATTTTACCTGAACACTACATAATATACTATATAAATGCAAAAACATAAATTGAAAGGCCTTAAGGTTCAAAACTAAAAAATAACTGATAAATCATAACATATGGATGAGCTATAAAATACCCAGACACTGAAATAACTATGTGAACATAATAGTCTAAAAAGCCTCTAACTGACTAAGTTGTCTGAATAAAGAGTTGATAGGACATGGACCCAACTAACTCCAACTACTAAAATAAATTAATTAATGAGTTAATAAATAAATAGACATGTCCTCGAAGGATAAGGACTCACTTCTATCTCTGATTGCTAAGAATAAAATGCTACTGATGCTCTGGAGCATGTGCTTCTGAACCTATGGTATAAAACCTCATAGCGCAAATGCATCAGTACTTTGAATGTACTGGTATGCATGGAAGGTATGCTAAATGCAAAAGGGTTAACATGCATGAACTACACTAACTGACTGGATAAAATGAACATGAAAATACATACATGAATATATAATAACTATAACTGAGTTTGCGATAACATGATTACTGACCCTGAGTACTAATAACATGAGATACTAATAACTGTATAACTAAAATAACATATACTGAGCTACTCTATCTGAAAGTTTAGTTTATGATGGAATTAGCTAAGTTCCGTACTGTACTGAGTTGACTATATCTGACAGTCCTGAATATGAAGAACTATCTAAGTTCTTTTACTGAGACTGAATGATTGTATCTGACAATTCTAATTCTGTAACTAAAACTATGAGAGGTAATCATCTAATCAACATGCCCCAAAACTGAACTAGTGGGGTCCAACCTATAACCACAGTTGGAACGGTATCAATATCGTGCCATGGATAAAGACTAGCTGTGAATATACCCGCTCTGAAAGGGAGCTCTTCTATCAACCCCTCTTGTTAGGTAACCCAAATGAGATATATAAATCCCTAAATGCGTAGGGTGCATCTCAACCTATGCTAGCTACATAGTTCTAGAATACAAGGACTGCTTCTAAGGATCACATCCTCCACTGAATAACAGGTGAGTCCCCATCCTTCGGTTTACTCGGTATGGAATCCAACTCCCAAATGAATAGACACTGAACTGATTAACTGAACTGACCTGATACTAATAGTATTGTTTAGCGGTGCTAAATTAAGTTTACTAAATTCCATTGACTGACAAAATGTTACTGAGATCTGAGGACTAATTGAGAGTACTGAAGTTACTGAGATTTACTAGGAATACTGAGGTTATCAAGATTTTTCAGATTTTTAGGTTTTTCAGAGTCACATGACTAACTGGGATTTATAGATCATAGCTTGACTGAGAGTATCATGAAAACATGACACTGGCTCTAGACACACAGCTAAATTATTGGTACAAGTACCCCCAACACTCGAATGGAAAGAAACTGACAAAGCATGACTTGCTTGAATACATGACTAACAACAACAATTCATACTATAATAAGCTAGAGAATTCATGAAGTGCAAGTTCTAAAGCACCACAATGACCATACATATATCCATAGTTCATTGACTAATACATTTCATCAAACACTTGACATGCATAAACTTGTACATGAATGGGGATTACATATTATCATACTAGTATGGCACTTTTCTTTCACATAGGCATTTAATCAAACACATGGGGAGCATGTTATGGTTATACAATCATCAACATATCTAATAATCATGGATACATTAATCAACTTGTAAATTGAAGGGGGTTTATCATAGTTATTATGCAAATCTTCATATGCTAGAGTCAATTATTGGAATATGTAATTTAAAACATGAATTAAAACCACACAACATCATGGGCATGAATTTCAATTTAATTTAAATCATGAACATTTATAAATACACAAATCTTGAATTTTAAAAGAGATTCTTGAGCTTCATGAGTGAAAGGGACCCATGAATCAACACATGACATACCTGGGTTGTATGTTTCTTATAGTTCTTCGACTTGAAGAACTTGAATCTCTTAGTTTATTGAAGAAGCATTTGGATATTGTTCATGGAGATTAGCTTTGAGAGAAAACCCTAATTTGAAGTTGTGAATGAATAATGAATTTATGAACCTTGGTCTGACATAATTAGGGGTTAAAATGGTTGGAAAAAGACCCAAATACCCTTTTAAAATAACTCAAAACTTGTTGAACGGGACCTGCAATGGCTCATGCAATGGTCCATCGCTGGATCGACAGTCTGTCATTTCAACCGTCATACGTGGACCAAAACAAATCTCACTGCCTTATAGCAATAGCTTGGGCAATGTCCGTCGCAAGTTCGACGGTCCGTCAACCAGTCTGTCGCACCTTATCTAAAAGGTTGACTCACTACTTTGGTTGTGATAGTCTAGGCGATGGTCGATCTCTAGATCGACAGTCCGTCAACCTTGCCGTTGCACCTGGGCAATTCTGACAGCTCTAATTAAAACATCCATAACTTTTTACTCCGACACTGGATTTGGACGAAATTAGTATCATTGGAAAGATAATTCAATTTCCCACATGATAAAAAGGTGAAAAATTTTAAAATTCTATGTATACAAAAATGGATTCATATTTCAAAGTAAGTTTCGAACATTCTTGGGACGATTTCAAGCTAGGTAGAAGTATGGGGTATTACAGTATCTCCCCCTTGAGAACATTCATCTTTGAATGTGATTGAGTGAGAGAAGAGAAAAAAAACTGATGTACATACTAAATATGAATGACTGCAACATGATCTCATGACTGACATGACTGGTAACTGAATATATCATACTGAACATGCATATCTGATGCATGTGTAACTGATTCAAGAATGCATGACTTAGTGTCATAATAAACTGAGTTTTTCTCAAAATAAGAATGCATATTTGATGCATAATTATATGACTGAACTGATATATCAATGCATGAATGAATATAACAGAGTACTTAGTACCAACTTTGTAATGGAGATTTAAGCATGAACGGAATATCAACTTTGTAATGGTAATTTGAACATGGAACTGAGTAAGTTTAAGAAAACTGTTACGTAAACTGAAAAGTATTGATGAACCCATAATTATATCAGAAGTAAGCATGAATGGAAACCTAAGAACATGATTAAGACTAAAACATGATATATAAATTAAATTTTGTGAACTAAACTGAGCCTCTAAATACATGGCTCATGACTGAGATTGGAACTTGGGAGTCAACTTATAAGTACCCACTACTCCAATCTGGATCCATTTCTAGAAAAGGGAGTGGGATGTTTAAGTCATGAAAGTTCGAGGTATTACAGCGTATCTCTCCCTTGGGACACTAGGTCCCTCTAGGTATACTAACTTGGATGAGTTACTGAGGGAAACTAAGGTGATGTACAAGGGACCTAGGAACTGATTCTTAACTGATTATCTGAGATATAAAACTAAGGCCTGATACATGAACTGAGCTGAGCTTGCATCTACATGATTGGTTCTTCTTAGAATAGTTTTATTCATAAGATTTTGGCTAGAGAGAATAGATGGAAAGATAGGAAACTAAACTGTACGAACTTGTCTGTCTGAGACTAACACATGTTGAAAACCTATTGTTGAGTGGATCCTTTTCTTAACACTCTTTCTATAGAGCTCTAATGGCTTTAGGGCATAAATAAATCTTAGTGTGGTCTGAACAAGACAACTAAATAGGAAAAATCATTGCCTAGATAAATTTGGTAAGATAGGTTAAGACCTAGGATAACCATTTCAGATGAAATGACTAAGATTCTTGCACTGCAACTGAGCCTACTGAAAAGATTAACATGGGCGTTGAGCACGAATGCACTAACATACTAAATTATCTGATTAAGTGAATAACTGATAGTTGAATATTGGGCATGTGACACTGGTCTATACTTAGTCCAAATAACTAGACTGAGGTTGTAGAATATTATGCATAGGAGGTAATGATTGACTGGATAACATGAGGTAACTGAGCATGAATGAGCAAAATTGTATTACCTCAAGAATGCAGGGATAGGTATCTAGCATGATTTGGATATATTATATAGACTGACGTACTAAAATACTACTGACTGAGTAACTGATAGTTATAGCATTGGTCAAGCAAGTCTGGAACTGAACTGAGTTTCTAATCTGATTACTGAACTAAAGCTGGCATTATAACTAAGACTATAGTAGAGACGATAACAAAGTATGTAATTGAGACTCATATCGGTACCAAATGCTAGTAACTAAGGCCGATACTGATACTAAAGGACTAAATCCTAATGGCTAAGTAACTGATAATGGATAGCCATGGTCCTATAGGAATATCTGAGTTCTTTATAGAATATCAATTACTAAACTGGTGTTGTAACTGAGGACTGAGGGACAAAACATCAATGTCACAGATTTATTGAGGAATTTAAACAGAGAGTATTCATGGCATAAGCTGAGTTTGGCTAATTACTAGGAGAGAAGCATTAGTCATGTGGGCTAGAGATACTGTAAAACATGACATATGTACATAAGTCATGAGTTGCATGACCTGAGTTTGGAATTTCTGTGTTTATGGAACCTGATTTGTAACATTGAGTGAATTGGAATTCCTCATACTAGGAACTTGAAATACACACTATTCTATGAGAAGCGTGCAGATACAAGTTGTATTCGTGGAACTGAAATGGGTAACATGCGTAAATATCGTGATGACTATAGTACAAAACTTTGCACTAAGACAGGAATGGGTCAAAAATCATCTTCCCTTACTGATTATCTACACATATTGAAACTATAACTAGAATTTGAAGTCTTGAATTTCTAACCCCAAAGTTTAACTACTATGCAAGGTTTCAAAAAAAAAGAAACTCATGAATCTGAAGAAGTGTGAATATGTAAATGAGGAATCTATAACATACCAGTTACTATATCAGGAAGACTTTCTTGATTTTGCCGTGATTGAAGTGCATAGAGTCTGTTTGTGCGTTGCCCACTGATAGCGCTGGAATTAGCACCCTGCTATTTTGGGTGATTAGACTGAGCTGAAGAATGACCATGCTGACTTCGAGGACCATTTTTAGGACAATCTCAAACTTTGTGACCAACTTTTCCACATCTGAAACACACATTACTGCCGACTCTACGCACCTCTTATGATACTTACCACACTCTTTGCCAAATAGATGAGTAAAAATTCTTCTGTCACTACCCTGGGCCTTGGAGCCTGGTGTACTAGCTGGAGAGGAAACTAGGACTAAAAATTTCTAACTATGATAAGAATGGTTACCACCTTGTAACACTGGCTGAGAAAAACTATAACTACCTATTCTGGCCCTCTTATTTTCTCTCTCCTTCTTCTTAAGCTTCTATTCCTCCATCTATTAAGCATAGACCATAAGCCTAGATATGTCCATATCACTAATCAACATCGCAGCCCTATACTTATTAACCACTCTACCTGATACCCCTAAAACAAACTTACTCATTCTGGATCTGCTATCTGCTACTATATGGGGAGCATACCTGGCTAACTGAGTGAACTTAAGGGAGTATTCTTTCACACTCATGGTGCCTTGTCTGAGATTTATGAACTCTAATATTTTGGCTTCTTTCTTCTCTAGAGGAAATAATCTATCTAAGAAGTCCGTAGCAAACTTTCCCACTCTATAGGCTCTATATCTATATCTACCTTTCACTGCTTAAACCATGTATGGTCTATGTCTTGTAGCTGATAGGTAGCTAACACTATGCTCTCACTGGAAGTCACATCTATGATGTCTGTGACTTTATTAACCTGGTCTAGGAACTCCTATGGATCCTCTTCGGACTTAGAATCGATGAATAAGAAAGGATTCATTCGGGTAAAGACCCGAATCCCGGATGCAGTTGCATTGGCCCCTGGGTTGACCTGAATGGTGGCGGGCTGTTCATTCTAAGTTATGACAGAATGAACTAGAGTAGTAAATGCAGTCCTAAATTATGCATGAGAAACATGCTTATCCAGAGGACCTGGCTGGATGGGCTGAGAAGCTGACTGATTTCCATTTCCCCCTTCGCTAGACGTTTTGGGAGGCATGATCAGTAAATAAAGGGTAGAAGCAGATTAGACTGAGAGTTTAACTGGAGATTATGCTCACTGGAATGACATGAATACGGCAAAAGGGGAAACAGTTCCTAAAACTTCTTATAGCCTCCTGCACATAAGTATGGTGCACAACACACCCATACACAAGACTCTACTAGATACGGCTTTTAGACTTCCTAGGACTCTATTGACCCTTAGGCTATGATACTAAGTTTTTAATACCCCAAATCTAGTACCCGAAATGCTACACGATGCTCATGACCCCAAAGGACCACAAGCTAACCCATGACTGATATCTGTACCTGAACACTACATAATATACTGTATAAATGCAAAACATGAACTGAAAGGACTTAAGGTTCAAAACTGAAACATAACTAATAAATCATAATAGATGGATGGGGTATGAAATACCCAAAAACTGAAATAACTGTCTGAACATGATAGTCTGAAAAGGCTCTAACTGACTAAGCTGCCTGAATAAGGATTTGATGGGATATATCCCCAACTAACTCCAACTACTAAATAAATAAATTAATGAGACAATAAAGAAATAGTCATGTCCTCAAAGTATGAGGACTCACTGCTATCTCAGACTTTTGAGAATAGAATGCTACTGATGCTCCGGAGCTCGTGCTTTTAAACCTATGGTATAAAACACCATAGCGCAAATGCGTCGGTACTTTGAATATACTGGTATGCATGGAAGGTAGGCTGAATGCAAAAGGGTTCACATGCATCAACTACACTAACTAACTGGATAACATAAATGTGAGAATACATGTATGAATACGTAATAACTATAATTGAGTTCATGATAATATGATTACTAACCCTGAGTACTGATAACATGAGATACTGATAACTATATAAGTAAAATAACTAATACTGAGGGACTATATCTAACAGTCTAGTTTTTGATGGAACTAGCTGAGTTTCGTACTGTACTTAGTTGACTGTATCTGATAAACTTGAATCTGAAGAACTATCTGAGTTCTTTTATTAAGAAAGAATAACTTTATTTGACAGTCCTAATTCTGTAACTAAAACTGTGGGAGGTAATCATCTAATCGACATGCCCCAAAACTAAAATGGTAGGGTCCAACCTATAACCCCAGCTGGAAGGGTATCAATACCATTCCATGGGTAAAATAAGTTGTGAGTATACCCTTTCTGACATGGAGCTCTTCCATCAACCCTTCTTGGTAGGTAACCCAAATAAGATATATAAATCCTAAACTTGTTGGGTACATCTCAACCTATGCTGGCTACGTAGTTCTGGAACACAAGGACTGTTTCTAAGGATCACACCCTCTACTAAATAATAGGTGAGTACCCATCCTTGGGTTCACTTGGTGCTGAATCTTACTCCCAACTGAATAGACACTGAACTGATACTAATGGTGTTGTTTAGATCCGCTAAACTGAGTTCACTGAGTTCCACTGATTGACGGAATGCTACTAAGATCTGAGGACTGACTGATAGTACTGAAGTTACTGAGATTTACTGGGAATACTGAGGTTACCAAAATTTCTGAGATTTCTGGGTTTTCCTGAGTCACATGATGGACTGAGTTCTATGGATCATACCTTGACTATGAGTATTGTGAAAACATGACACTGGTTTTAGGCACACAGCTAAATTATTGGGTATAAGTATCCTCAGGACTCGATGGAAAGAAACTGACAAAGCATGACTTTCTTGAATACATGACTAACATCAACAATCCATACTATAATAAAATGGAGAATTCATGAAGTAGAAGTTCTAAAGCATCACAAAGACCACATATTTCATCAAACACTTGACATGCATGAACTTGTACATAAATGGGGATTACATATTATCATACTAGTATGGCACTTTTCTTTCACATAGGCATTTAATCAAACATATGGGGAGTATGTTGTGGTTGTACAATCATCATCACATCTAATAATCATGGAGACATTAATCAACTTGTAAATTGAAGGGGGTTTATCATGGTTATTATGCAAATTTTCATATACTAGGGTCACTTATTCGAATATGTAATTTAAAACATGAATCAAAACCACACAGCATTATGAACATGAATTTCAATCCAGTTTAAATCATGAACATTCACAATACCCAAATCTTGGATTTTAATAGAGATTCTTGAGCTTTATGGGTGAAAGGGACCCATGAATCAACACATGACATACCTGGGTTGTGAGTTTCTTACAGTTCTTGGACTTAAAGAACTTGAATCTATTAGTTTCTTGAAGGAGGATTTGGATCTTGCTCTTGGGGATTAGCTTTGAGAGAAAACCCTAATTTGATGTTGTGGATGAATAATAAACTTATGAGCCTTGGTATGATATAATTAGTGGTTAAACGGGGTAAAAAACCAAAATACCCTTTAAAAATGACTCAAAATTTGCTGAATAGGACCAGCGATGGTCCGTCATTGGCTCGATGGTCAATCGTTTTGACCATTGTACGTGGAGCAAATAAATACTCACTGCCTTATAGCAATGGGTTGGGCGATGGTCCGTCGCAAGTTGGACGGTCCATCAACCTGTCCGTCGTACCTTATCCAGAAGGTTGACTCACTACCTTGTCTGTGATGGTCTAGGCGATGGTCTGTCGCTAGGTCGATAGTCCGTAAACCTGGCCGTCGCACCTGGGTGATTCTGATAGCTCTGAGTAAAACTTCCATAACTTTTTACTCTGACATCGGATTTGGATGAAGTTGGTATCATTGGAAAGATAATTCAATTTCCCACATGATAAAAAGTGATAATCTTAAAAAATTCACATTTACAAAAATGGATTCATATTTCAAAGTAAGTTTCTAACATTCTTGGGATGATTCAAGCTAGGTATAAGTATGGGGTTTACAATTTCCCAATTCGGAGGAACACCAAGAAGATCATCTGAAAAGACCTCGTGAAACTTATTAACCACCAGAACTAACCAGAAAGAAGGAACCTCTGAGTTACAGTCTTTAACCTAAACCAAATTATAGTGACAACCTTTAAAGATCAATCTACGAGCTCTAAGATATGAAATAAATGCCCCCTAGGAGCAAGAGAACCACCCTCCTATTCTATAACTGGTTTGCCAAGGAACCTAAAGACAACCTTACAGGTCCAATAATATAAGGACGCATCGCAAGAATATAACCAATCCATCCCAAAAAAAACATCAAAACCCACTATATCCATCTCATAGATCCACCATGGTCTGCTGCTACTGACAGCTACAACACACCCCTTATAGACTCTCTTAGCAATAATCGAGTTAACTATTGGGTTAGAAATAAAAAAAAAAGATCCAAAATAACCTCAAGGTCAAAATAAATACACATAGCCACATATAGGTTCACATAAGAAGGAGTAGACCCTAAATCAAGTAGATAATACACATCATGAGAAAAGAGTTGTAACATACCAATAATGACATCATGCAATGCCTCAGATTCCTGGTGAGGTGCAAAGGCGTATAACCTATTATAATCAACACCAGAACCAGGAGCAGTAACAGACGCAGATGCGGCACTACTGGGTGCAAAAGTAGAAGATGAAGCCATAGAAACCTTGTTTTCCCCCGTAGCCACCTTATTAATAGGACAATTCTTGAGAAGATATCTTGGATGGCCACACTTAATACATTTGTCCCTCTCTTTGTCATAATAACCCTGATGAGGACAACCAAAGAACCAACAAGGAGGGCATGAAGAAACCGACTGGCCCCTATTTTCCTAAGATTGGGCACCCTATGCCCCAAAATTTTCACCACTCAAATGCCTATCACCCGACTATGTCAGATAAGAAGTACAATCTGTAGAGAAGGAACCGAAACTCTTCTACTTTTTCTTTTGGTATTTACCTCCATCCTGACCTTCTTGCTACTGAGCACCACCTTGCTCAGAGAACCTACTCCTCTTACCCTACCTATCTATGAATTCTGCCTATTTTTTTCTCATTCTCCACTTGCTACATATGAACAATCATGCTAGAAATATCTCTATCCTTAATCAGCAAAGCAGTCTTGCTTTCTAAGATTAAATCCTGATTTATCCCAAAAATGAACTTTCTCATCCTCGCCCTCATGTCAGCCACCAAATCATGAGCATAACTTGACAACTGGTGAAATTTCAAAGCATATTCCTTGACAGTCATCCTCCCTTGCTTAAGATTCACAAACTCCTCTATCTTTGCTTCCCTCATCTCTTGGGGAAATAAACAATCAAAGAAGGTATTAGAAATATCCTCCTATAAGGACATCTCCTCAATATCTCCCTTTACATCATCCCATTCCATATTCCATGGGTATACAACATCTTTGAGTAGATAAGCTATGAAGTTCACACCTTCCATATTAGTAGCTTGCATTACCCTGAATATTTTCTCTATTTCATCCAAGAAGCCCTGAGGATCCTCCTCCACCTTCACATCAGTAAGGGTAGGAGGTCTTATCTTTATAAACTGGACAACCCTTGTGGCCTCAGCAGACAACACACCAAAAGTACCCAGCTCAGCCTGTGCAATAACAAACTAAGTAGTAACATGAATTGATTTGTGAAACTCCACATTAGTCGCCTCACCCTAAAAAGGACCAGTAGCAATTGGAAAACCTCCAAAAATATCAGGGATAGGACCCTTAGAATGAGTATAGATCCCCTATATCCCTTTCACTTTGTCCCCAAATAGGACAGAAGAGTTTTTTTGTGTTCCAGATCTACAAGGCATGATCTAAAAGACAAACAAATAAGGATTAGAGAGGACCTTGGACATTGCATCTTGAAAATAGAATACCAAGAAAGTGAAACATTCTTAAATGACCTATAGCCTCTCTCTTATGAGTGTGGCACACTATATACCCCTAAAAGAGACTCTACTAGACATGAAGTTATGGACTCTCCAATTGACCATGAACCTAAAGCTCTGATACAAACTTGATGTGACCCAACCTAAGGCCTTGTCGTAATGGGTGTCCTAAGTCCCACCGGGACTAGAGACCACCCTTGTTACCCAACCCACAGTGTTGGTTGAATTCCAAACATATAACAAGATAACATTACTGTTCATGTCAAGACTCTAGGATAGGATCACGTCCATGATCAACACAACCAAGTCCAACCATCCAACCTACCATACCGATAGAACTAACTATTATAAAAATCAAAGGCCATAAACTAGGCCATCACCAAATGGATTCCAATACATAATAAACCTAAAATAAAATACAATGGAACAACCAATAATATTGTCTAAGTCTGGAAACCCAAGTACTAATGCTAATGATAAAGATAACACCCATACCTATCCCACCTATACTAACCCATAGCAGTACCACAAAGCTTCTAACCAAAAGAGTAATAAAATCCAATTAGGATATGTCTCCAATGATAGCCCAAACTAAAATCAAAAGTAAATCCAAAGTATAAGACAACATCTATGAAATGGAGCCTTTCAAAAAGATAAAAACTAATTACTTTAATTCAATGGCTGACCCGAGTATCCAAATACTAGACAGGAGAAGTAGAATGGTTGGTTCCTGCATAGCGTGGGTATACAGCCAGTCAAAAATAGGTTGGTGGGTGAACTCTAGCATGATCTCAAGATAAGGATAAAATAATGCCATTTATAAAACCAAGTAAAACCATCCATAATGCATACAACCATACATATATATAACCATGCAGGAAAAGGGAATCGGTTTAGCATGCATTAAAAAACTTTACTTGGGTTGTGTAGCTTTGCCATCCTAAACCACCTATCGTCTATACGGATTCAGCTCTCCCTGCTAAAAAGGCCCTAGTACGAGTAGTCATATAACTCAGGAAGGTACCCTGGGATGACTAGTATACCCTCAATATAAAGTATGACGTCATGAACATGGTCACCAAGTACTAAACCTCACATTGGCAAATATGAGTTTCCAATATCAGTCCCCTTGGGACCTCCACCTTCTAAGTCTTTACTACACCTCCCCCTTTTTAGCCAAATTAAAACTATTTTCCAAGTAACTAAACCATTATCCATTTATTAACCAAGGCTATTAATAGTGGTATCGTCATACCAACTAATTATTGCAAGAACTATCCATAGCCAAACCTTTTTGTGATCACGGGATTTTAATGTACCCATAGATCATATTTTACGATTTACTTGAGAGATTTCCATGTACCCCACAAGTAGATTTGTTAAGCAAAACCATTCCAAAACTATTTAAATATTAAAGGTTCCATTAATATGTTTAAACAATGCATAAGTTCCATTGAAAATCCCATAGTATAGTGAAAACATTGTTATAGGCATTTTATCAAACACATTGGGGGCATAGTATTTCCAAAACAAAAATCCATTGCCAAGTAACCATTCCCATCCAATCCAATAATCCAAAACCACCATTAAAGCATATAAAAGTACAATTAAAACATTGGAAACCATAACCAAGCATTTATAAATTAAACCCCCAAATCATATTTGAAAATCCTAAACCATACAACAATCAAACCATGCAAACATTATACAAAACAAACTATGCCTTTAATTTGAAATAACAATGAGGTAAGAGAACATGACTTAATTGTTAAGTTAACAGAGAGAAACCACCAACACAAGCCACAAATTAAGCCTTAAGGTAAAACCCTAGCCTCCTTTGCCCAAAACTTTAGAGAGGATTTATGAGAATTTTCTAAGTTTTTAAGAATAAAATAATAGGTAAAATAACCTCCAAAGTGCAATATAAGTCGTGGGACCTTATTAAGATAAGTGGTAAAATGTCCAGATTGCCCTCACTTAAACTCTCTCAAAATCCCGTCAGGTGGGTACACCATACTAGTCGTACCCTTCAATACGAGTGGTAACCACTACCCATACCCAATGCCACCTCCCTTGGACCCAACACTATCTAAGGTATGACTCTCTCAAACCATGTCGCATCCAAGTGTACGACTCATACCCATGATTTGTACCCCTGGCTGAATGGAATCCCAAGAAGATTAAACATTATTTCATACCCTGGATTATGGCTCCAGGTGAGCCACTCATACTCAGATCCAATTTAAGTTACCAAGTTTAAGATTAAGTAAAGGAACCCAATGATTCGTATCCACCGATACAACTGGTACCACCCAAGTTGTATCCATTTTAGTGACCAAATTCATCCCACCAACCAATAGTCATAGTATACGACTAGACCATACCACCCATACCCCAGCATACGACTCATATCCATGAGTCTTATTGGGTCCAGAGACCAGAATTCTAGGAAATTTTCTAAGGTCCAAAAACTAGAGTGTTTTAGGATGAATTAGTAGGTTTGTTATAATGTGTGAAAGATCCTAGGTTGATAACTTAAGAAAATTTTGAGTGAAAAATTGTGATTTTTATATCTATATGAGGATTAGTGTTGGAGCAATGAGTTTATAACTGCCTGAGTGTTTGCGAAGTCTAAATTATGCTTAAAATGAGCTTATGTGGTTCCTAGATTAAGTATAGGATGTCCTAGGATAATTTCTAATGCATTGGAGAAAGTTTGGCCAAGGAAAATAGGTTTTGCATCGAAGGGGGTGAGTTTACAATGGCTTCACATCACGACGATCCCATAAAGGCTTATTACCTCAGCTTCATGCTAGGCTATGTGTCATGAAGATGTTACTTCATATTAGGCTTCACATCGCAGAGCTAAAGGTACTCTTTGGGCTTTGATCTATGTAAATCCCTTATTTCATCGATGGGAATTCATTTTAAAAGTGTGTAAGGGTTATTTTAGTCTTTTTGTGTTGTATAGACCATCTAATCTTTTTATAACCTATTTTTAAGCCTTAAAATGCCCTTATTCTATCAAAAGAGTCACCCTTCATTCATAAACTAAGGTTAAAAGGTAGTGAGGTTAGAGTTCAAGCTTAGAGGCTAGAGAAAGTTAAGAGGAGTGCCCTTGGGAGGAATGTCATAGAAAGAAGTTAGTACTTTCCTATAATAGTATATTAGGGTGAGCCTAGAATTCATATGTATAGTGATACCCCTTTTTTGATGAGAGTTGTGGTTATAGATTGATGATAGGGTATGTTTGCACGTCTAGGATTGTGACTTTGATCTAAGGGGGAGATTGTGGACTAAGGTAGTTATTAAATTTTCTCATGGTGGCAAGTTTCAGGAAAGAGTCATGATAAATCTATTCCTATTCTAGTGAACTCCTCCTACTTCAATTTAAGAGTACATTCCACTAATGTCATACATATTTAAGTCATGCGTATGCCTAAGGTTTGAGTTCTCTATGCAATGTATGTCCATGTTTTGACCTCCAAACTAGAAGCAATAATTCCTCTTAGAAATTTAAGAATTCAAGTATTCAAGCTCTATGTTATGATGCTCATGGTCCATAAATCCATGTCTCGTATCATGCTTAGTTCTAAGGAACTATTCTTTGTATGCATTAACGACTTATTTTACGTCAGGATTAGCGAAAGTGATAAAGTTTATGCAAACATATTACTATCTCATCTCTAAAAATGAGAAAAAATGGCTTCAAGCAATAATCCTTGTCATGTTACTTGAATATATGAATCCTGACTTTATGATATACAACTCATGATATATGCTCTTATATTTATTATTGTTGTCAGTCCTAAGAACTCATGTTATGTTATGTTATGTTTATGACAAAACGATCATATATTTATGAGACATTTGGTATATAAAGCACTTTGTGCCTATGGTATCGTATCGTACATCTCAGGATCCACCTTGACTAGTACAACAAATATAAGTTATGATTGAATAGTGTTATTTCCATTCTTAATGCTTGTGATCTGGTACCTCGATGAACCTTCTCATATTAGTATTATAGTTGTTATAGAAGCATAGTAATGCTTTAGATATGGGAGTAAATGTTCTATATTGTAAAAGTTTTGGTGTGGCTACTCGAGCTAAGGTTATAGGTAAAGAGGGAAGAGGGAGATAAACTTCCACTATGTGAAATAGTTAGGAAGGGGGGTATATGGCAAAAATATTTATGAGAGTGATTGAAGTTACTGGTTTTAGTTGCAAAGATCCATAGAGTGGGTGCTGTAAAGATAGGCTTGAATGTTGTGATTGATAAAAATCCAAACCAATGTACTATGCGGTTAGTACTCCTTGATTTAAGACCCGAGTTTGTTTTATTATAGTAATAAGGTAAAGTGATATCCTTAAAGGAATGTAAAGTATAGGGTCCCATATCTTAAGTTATTATCTTTTAACTCCGAGTTAGGCTATTACATGAAAGTAGTATGTGGTGAGACTCAGACCCATGCAGTTAGGTCTGTTGTAGAGGAATTGTAAGTTGGAAATGATGATGTGTGTAATTCATTTTATAGAGTGCAGTCAGGTAATGTTACTAAATTTAAGTTCTATTGGTTGTATTATGTAAGATGGAGGATACCTCTATTCCTATATTCTACAAAATCTTATCTCATGTTTAGTGTCAACTTAAATCAATACCGATGATTACCAAATAAAGTCATGCCTTATGTTGTGATTATAATGATTCATAGAACTCATGTGCTAGGTCATCTCTATTTCAATTCTTACTATCTCATGCTTTGTGCTAACATAATTCACTAGGGGTTATCAAGAAGCTCTTTTGATGCCTTTTCCTGTTTTGTTCAGAAAAAATCTGAATGGGAGGGTACATTCTTCATTCCATACTTTTAGAGCTTCAAAAAGTTCCTACCCATCATTCATGGATAAATGATCCCAAGGGGGAGATAATGTAACACCCTATATTTTTTAGCTAGAGTTTGAACTGTCGTTCCTACGTATATAGACCCGAACACAATTGTTTTTACTTAGAAATAAGTGTGAATAATGAATCTTTAAGGTGGGAACATCTTCGGTGATAGATTGAAGTCTTAAATATCTCCTACCTCAAAGTTTAGTAGAGCACTTTCCTACCAATTGAATTTTAGTTGACTTTTTAGTTGGGTCAACTTCTAGTGATTATTACTCCTAGAATATAAAGAATTATGTGGCCTACTATATATCAAATTTTATACCTTTGAGTCCTCTTCCATCATAACTGACCATTTGTAAATTTGAGTTCTGAATCAAATGTTATGAGTGTTTTAGTGAGACAATGTCTAGGGTGCTCGATTAGGTCATGAGGAAATGTTGGTGCATCACATTTGGGGTCGTGAGGCAAAGCTTTTGCTCCGTGTTTGGGTCTGTGGCGCAAAACCCCCTTCCCAGATGTTAAAACACATTTTTCCCACATTAAATCAAGGGCAAAAAGTTCCTTTAACCCCCTATAACTCCCCCAATCCATCCTATAGCCCTAAAATCATCCCAAGACCAATTAAAAGCCCACAAACCATCATTCTCTTTATCTCAAGAACATCAATGAGGGATTTCTCAGTTATAAAGCTTGTAGATTCCAAACTCAAGGTTATTCCTTGATTTTTCTCCATCAAAGGTATATGGGACTATCCTAACTCTCATGGGCATAAATTGAATATTTTAACAAGTTTCAAAAATGTATATGTATGTATATATAAGGAGTTTTCAAAACCATTTGAAGCGCATGCATCATGAACCCGTGTTTGATGAAATTATGAAAATAATAAGGGGTTTTCTATGAACTTGAGTTGTATTCATGTGTACATAGATTGTGAGTTTCGAAAAGTGATTTAAGAGCATGATTTATGAAATCCCCTCGCATGATAAAATTTATTGTCCTAACATGTTATGAATTATGAAATGGGTTGAGAGCATAAACTATGAGTTCCCTTTTTTCATCATGATATATAAGTATGACTAGTGTTGGGGATGTTTATGAATAATGATAGTTCCTAAGTTTTAAAAGCCTCTTGATTTATTGTGCATGATTGTTTTACATGTTTTTCAAAGAAGTGATTATTATTCTAAATGCTAGAGTTTCCTAATGATGAATTGTATGTGTTTTATGTATGAATTGGCCACCACATGTTAAAGTATGGAAAACAGAGTGCTTTTGTAATACCCGTGCTTTTTCTTAGCTTGAAAATCATCTCAAAGATGTTAGAACTTTCTTTGAAATAAGAATTCACTCTTATACATGTGGTATTTCCATAATTTTCACTTCCTATCACATAGGAATTGAATAAGCTTTCCATAGATATATAATTCTCCCAAATCCGACACCCGGGCGAAGATTTAGAGCCTTTTTAGTGAGACAGTGTTTGACCTGAGCCTTCAGCGCGTCGCAAAGATAGCTCAAATGGAAATTGTCAAATTACAATGTTGCTCCGTGATACTGGAGCATCGCACCAAACTTCCAGGTCATAGACAAGGTGGCAACACGATAGCTTTGCGTCGCGCTACCATGCAATTTCCCAATTGTCAATTCCCAGTGACACGGTGCGATAACGCCGCATCGCAGCAAGGGCCCAACTCGAGAAATTTTACTAAAAATTTAATGATGTGTCCAGGGTTAAAAGGGTTAACTTCCTACCCCTATATAATCCCTTTAACATGTGATTTAGCCATTTTTCACCCAAAACATATTAGTTTCTCTCAAGTTTATCTCAAGAACAAACTAGGGTTTCTATTGGGGATTCAAATTCAGGAAGGTTTCACCATCAATCTTCACAAAATCACAAACTAAGGTATGCATAGTGTTCATTTCATGGACTTCTTTCATCCATGAAGTCCAAGAATCCTTTTTAACTACAAGTTATGGATTATCTTCATGTTTTCATGCTTTGTATGTTCTCTTTCATGTGGATAAATAAGGAATTGATTTCTATTCCATGATTTGATGATAAATTCCATATGGGCTGATTAGTATAGATAAAGATTTATGAAATCTCATGACCAAAACCTTGTATGATAGAATTGGAATTGAAGCATGATGTTTAATTATTTTTAATGTGTTTACATGTACTATGCCTGTCATATGTTTGATAAAATGCCTAGATGAAAGAAATTTACCTAACTAGCATGATATCATGAAAATCCCTATAAATGTACAAGTTTATGCCTATTAGACGTTTGATAAAATGCTTTAATAAACGTATTGTGGTGATTATCATGTATTCAAGAATATCAAGTCATGTCAGTTTCCTTCCATCGAGTCTTGGGGTACTTATACCCAAAATATTAGTTGTGTGCCTAGATCCATGTCGTTTTTTCACGATACTTTCAGTCAAGCTATGAACTCTTAGACTTCAGATAGTCTTATGAATCAGGAAAAAATCTCCATGATCTCATGACTCAGTCAGTTGTCAGATATCAGTAGTATTCCTTCAGCCACGGAAATTCAGTAACTCAGTCCATGCTTAATTTAGTTTAGTAAATGATGTTCGGTGTCTATTTAGATGGTAGTAGGAATTATCATCGAGTAAACCCCAAAGATGGGGACTCACCTGTTATACAAAGGTGTGATTCCTAGAAGCAATCCTTGCATTCCAGAACTATGTAGCCAGTATAGATTGAGACATCATAGACTTCTAAATAAGGGTAGATGAGATGGCTTAACCTGTTTTGTGGGGGTTCCCACTGTTCTCGCTAGATTTACCTATTATATGAGGGTTACTCACATATTGTCCTTACCAGTGGCACGGTATTGACACTCTTCCAATTAGGGCACAAATTGGACCCCAGCTCAACTATCATAGCACCTTTGGGGCATGTCGGTTAGATACTACTTCCCACAGTTTGATGTTAAAGAATTAGGACTGTCAGATACAGTCAATCAATCTCGATAATAGAACTCAGATAGTTCTTCAGATTTTAGGACTATCAGAAACAGTCAACTCAGAACAGTACAAAACTCAGATAGTTCTATCAGATTTAGGACTGTCAGCTGCAGTCACCCACGTTATTAGTTATACTCAAAGAGTCACCCATGTTATCAGCATTATTCAGATATAGTCCTTCATGTTATCAGTCATATCAGTTACTATCATGTTACGTTATCAATATACAGGCTTAAAAATTATAAAATCACATTGTCAGTTACAGTTACGTATTTATGCATGTATTCTCACATTCATATTAGACAGTCAGTTAGCATTATTTAGGCATGCAAACCCTTGCATATAGCCTACCTCACATGTATACTCGGTACACAGGTACTGATGCATTTGCACTATAGTGCTTTCTTTTTATGTTACACCATAGGTTCAGAGACACGAGTCCCAAATCAGCAGTAGATTCCAAATTCAGTAGTCAGAGTAGAAGTGAGTCCTCATCCTTCGACGATATAATGATTTTCTAGTATCTCATTGATTAGCTTATTAGTTGGATTTAGTTGGGGATATGTCCTATCAACTCCTTATTCAGATTCTTTAGATAGTAGAGGCTTTTAGTCTAAATGCAGACTAGATACAGACTATCATGTTTTATACTTCAATTTTGTTTTGGGTATTCTATTACCCCACACAAATGTTACGTTATTCAGTTATGTTCATGATCAAACCTTATGGCCTTTCAGTGCATGTTTCTGCATTATTATGTTATTTTATGCAGTATATAGGTACAGATATAAGTCATAGGTTAGCTTGTGGTCCTTCAAGGTCATGAGTATCGTGTAGCATTTCGGTTCAGCGAATAGGGTCGTTACAAACTTGGTATCAAGGCCTAAGGTTCAATAGAGTCCTAGGAAGTCTGAAAACCACATCTAGTAGAGTCTTATGCAAAGGTGTGTTGCGTGCCATATTTATGTGCAAGAGTCTATGAGATATTTAAGAATAGTTTCCTCTCTTTCAGTATTCATGCCATCCTAGTGAGCATAATTATAAGTCAGTCTCTCAGTGTAATCTGTTTCTTCTCTTTATTTCAAAACATGCCTCCTAAGAGAAGAAATCAGTCAGCCCCTCAGCCCGAAGAACCTTTGGGCGATCATGTTTCTTATGTAGAGTTGAGGACCACATTTACCACCCTTGCTCAACCAGTCGATGCTCATAATAAATGGCCAACAGTTGTTCCAGCCAAACCAGTGGCCAACTCAACTGCAGCGAGGATTTGAGATTTCACCCTAATGAATCCTCCAACCTTCCTTAGGTCTAAGGTAGATGAAGACCCTTAGGAATTATTAGATCAAGTTCAGAAAGTGACAGACGCCATGGGGTTGACTACTGTTGAGAGTGTTGAGCTAGCTGTATACCAGTTACAGGATATGGCTCATACTTGGTTCAAACAGTTGAAGTCCAAACAATTAGATGATGCAGGTCCTATAGAGTGGGAGGAGTTTGTTAGTGCTTTCTTAGAAAGATTCTTTCTGCAAGAGCTTAGAGAAGACAAGGTGCTAGATTTCATCAACCTTAGGCAAGGCAATATGATAGTGAAAGAGTATTCTTTTAAGTTTACTCAATTATCCAGGTATGCCCCTCCTGTGGTTGCAGACACTATATCTAAGATGAGTAAGTTCGATTTAGAGTGAATGACAATATGGATAATGAGTGCAGATCTGCCATGCTGAACAGTGACATAACAGTAGCTAGACTTATGACCCATGCTCAGTAGATAGAAAAGCAAAATATTAAGCAGAGGGAGAAATAGAATAAGAGAGCGAAGACAGGTAGTTTTAACTTTGCTCATCCTAAGTCAGAAGAAGGAAACTGTTCCCAGTGTCGTCCTAAGTAATCAGTTCCAGCTTTCTCTATAGCCAGTGCTCCAGTTCCTAAGTTCAGAAAGGGTAACAAAAATAGAGCGTCAGGCTCTAAGACCCAAGGCAGTGTTAGCAGTTCCCGCACCTATCCTCTTTGCCAGACTTACAGTGAGCATCATCAGGGTATTTGTAGTGCGGGTAGTGGCATTTATTTTAGTTATGCAAAGCCAGGCCATAGAGTTAGAGACTGTCCTCAGCCAGGTCCTCAGGGTCAACAGAATTGCTCCTCGGCTTAGTCCGTTCATCTAAATCAACAGGGTACCACTTTTAGTGCTACTAGCGGGTAACACCTAAATCATCTCTATGCTCTTCAGACTTAAAAGGATCAGGAAAATTTTCCTGATATAGTTATTGGTACATTACAGATCTTTCATATGTATGTTTATGTGCTATATCTAGGATCTTCCTTATCTTTTGTTACTCCTTATATAGAAGTTGATTTCAAAATCAGTCCCAAAATTCTAGCAAAGCCCTTTTTAGTCTCTACCTTAGTGGGTAAAACCATCATAGCCCGACGGGTATACAGGAATTGCTCGGTTATGATATTTTAGAAAGTCACTTCAGCAGACTTAGTCAAATTAGTGATGACTGATTTTGATGTCATTCTCGACATAGATTAGCTTCATTCCTTCTATTCCACAGTCGACTACAGAAATAGAATAGTTTGGTTTCAGTTCCTGAATAAACCCATCCTTGAGTGGAGGGGTAGTACTCGGTGTTTAGAGGTCATCTTGTTTCCTACCTTCGGGCAAGGAAAATAATATCTAAGGGATATGCTTATCATCTAGTTCATGTTAGAGATTCCAGTTACGAGGCTCCCATTCTCAAATTAGTCCAAGCAGTGAATGAATATTCAGATGTCTTTCCCGAAGATGTTCCAGGAATTCCTCTTAAAAGGGAAATAGACTTCGGTATTAATCTTCTTTTAGACACTCAGCCTATCTCTATTCCGCCATAGAGAATGGCACCAGCCAAACTTAAGGAATTGAAAGAATAGTTGAAGGATCTCTTAGATAAGGGATTTATTAGACCCAGCATTTCCCCGTGGGGTGCACCAGTCTTATTCGTGTGCAAAAAAGATGATTCTCTCAGAATGTGTATAAATTACCATCAACTCAATAAAGTCAAAGTCAAGAAAAAGTATCCTTTTCTGATGACTTATTTGACCAACTTCAGGGTTCCAATTATTTCTCTAAGATAGATCTCAGATCCGGCTATCATCAGCTCAGAGTTAGAGAATATGACATCCTGAAGATAGCTTTCCGTACACGGTATGGTCACTTCAAATTTTAGTTATGTCCTTTGGTCTTACTAACTCCCCAGCCGTTTTTATGGACTTGATGAACTGTGTGTTCAAGCAGTACTTGGACATGTTCATCATAGTTTTTATAGATGATATTCTGGTCTATTCCCGCAGTAAGCGAGATCATGCAGACCATCTTATAATAGTACTCCAGACTCTCAAAAATCATTAGTTATTTTCCAAATCGGTAAGTGTGAATTTTGGATAAGATTAGTAGCATGCCTTGTCCATATTATTTTTAGTGATGGCATTAGAGTAGATCCTTAAAACACTGAAATAGTAAGAAACTGGCCTATCCCTATTTTTTCATCAGATATCAGGAGTTTCTTGGGTTTAGCTGGCTATTACAGATGGTTTGTTGAAGAATTTTCTTCTATTGTATCCCCTATGTCCAAATTCACTCAGATGAAAGTCAAGTTCCAGTGGTTATATTCATGAGAGAAGAGTTTTCAGGAATTGAAAACTCAACTCACCTCAGCTTCAGTTCTAGCATTACTAAACGGTTCAGATTGTTTCATAGTTTATTGTGATGTATCTAGAGTGGGTTTAGGTTGTGTCCTGATCGTATGGCTACATGCACTAGGACTCTTTCAGTAGGGGGAGTTGAACCCATACAGCCCATGGGTATAGTGAAACAACAAGGTTACACAGCCCAAGTAAAAGGTTTTATATGCATGCTAAACATGGATTCGCTTTCCCAGCACTTCTGTATATGTATGGTTGTATGCATTATAGATGGTTTTACTTTGTGGTGTAAATGGAATTACTTTATTCTTATCCTAAGATACATACTAGCGATCATTTGCTAACTCATCTACTGACGGTTTTATACCCACGCTATGCAGGAACTGACCATTCGAATCCTCCTACATAGCGATTGACTCGGGGACAGCATTTGGATTGAAATGGTGAGCTTCCATCTTTTTTGGAAGACTCCATTTCATGATATAGACATTATTAGACATTTTACTTTTGTTTTGGATATTGGTTTTGGCCATGGTTGGGGTTATGTCCCAATCAGATATTTGTATTCTTTTGGATAGAGGCTTTGTGGTACTTTTGGTAGTTGGTATGGACGGGATCGGTATTAGTGTCGACTTTGGAATTAGAATAATCTTGGAGACTGGCATCATCTGACATGATTTCTCACCTTTTTATCGCATCATATTTTGGGTTTGATTATCATATTATGTTTTGATATTCTCTTTGGTTCTGTATGGTATAGATAGTGGGTTTGGTGTGGGTAGACTCGGTTGGGTCGGTCATGGTTGTGACCCTATCCTAAAGTCTTCATAAGAGCATCACACAATCCTGTTATATGCTTGAAATTTAGTCCATCTAAGGTTGTATAAGTTGGTTGGATTGGGTTAAGGGGGTGGTCTCCGATCCTAGTTGGACTTTGGATGCCCATTACGTCTAGGTCCTAGTTTGGTTCATGATAAATTGGTATCAGAGCTTTAGGTTCATGGTCAACTGGGGAGTCCACAAAGCCATGTCGAGTAGAGTCTCTTTAAGGGGTGTATAGTGTGCCACGTTCATAAAGGAAAGGCTGCAAAACATTTTGAAATGTTTCACTTTCTTGAAATTCTCAGTCCTAGAATCTTCTATAATCCTTGGTTGTTTGTCTTTTAGTTCATGCCTCTTAGATATGGAACATAAGGAAATTCTTCTATCCCATCTGGGGATAATGCTAAAGGGGTACCTCTTACGTCTAGAGTAAATCTTTGATCTCAAGGTCCTATTCCTGATTGTACTGGAGTTGCTACTATTCCTTCTACTTCTCCTCAAGTCCCTCAGGGTAATGTAACAAACTCAGAGTTTTGTCAGTCTATTCATGTTATTGCATATATGGTCGTTGCTCGAGCAGAGCGGGGTTCAGCTGGTGCTTTATCTGTCGAGGACATAAGGGTTGACCAATTTATGAAGATAGGTCCTCCTACTTTTATAGGTGTGAAGGTGGAGGAATACCTACAGGGCTTATTGGATGAGCTGGAGAATATATTTTAGGTTATGCAGGCTTCTAACATGGAAGGAGTTAGCTTATCAACTCAAAGATATTTCTTATTAGTGGTATGAGGAGTGGCATAGAGATAAGGATGATATGGAAGAGGAAGGGTTATGGGAGGCCTTTTCTAATTCCCTCATGGATTTTTTCTTTCCTCAAGAGTTGAGGGAAGCTAAGATGGAGGAGTTTTTGAACCTCATGTAAGGGAGGATGTCTGTAAGGGAATATGCCTTGAAGTTTCATCATTTGTGAAGGTATACTCCTGATTTGGTGGCTGATATGAGGTCGAGAATGAGGAAGTTCACTTTTGAGTTGAATAGAGATTTGATTTTGGAGAGCAAAACTGCTTTTCTCATTAAGGATATAGACATCTCTAGGTTGATTATTCATATGCAACAGGTTGAGGATGAGAAGAGAAGGCATGTGGAATTTGAGGATAGGCAGGAAAAGCGGGGTAGGTTTTCTAACCAGAAAGGTGCGTAGTCTCAAGGTGGTAGAGATGGTGAAAAGTAGTAAAAAAAGAAGTGGGGGAGTTCTGGTTCCTTCTCTGATGCCAATACTCTTTACCCATAGCAATTAGGAGACAGAAGTCACCAAGGTAGTGATAATTCTTGAGCATAGGTTGCCCAATCTCAAGCGAGTGGAGGTTAGTCTATTTCTTTATGCGCTCCTTGTCGATTCTATGGTCATCCTCATTGGGGATTCTGGGAGGAAAGAAGAGATAAATGCTTTAAATGAGGCCAGGTAGGCCATTAGCTCAAGGATTATCTGGCTAACAAGGATGCTACGGGGACAAATAAGATTCCAGTGGCTTCAACTTCTGCTCCTATATATGGGGGCGTGGCATCTGCTTCTGTTACTTCTCCTAGTTCTGGTGTTGGTTGGAATAGGTTGTATGCTTTGGAATTCCAGTAGGAATTCGAGGCATCACCTGATGTTGTTACTAATACGTTATAGCTCTTTCCTATGATATATATTGTTTGCTTGATTCGGGCTGCACTCTTTCTTATGTGACTCCTTAAATAGCAGTGTCTTTTGGTTTTGATCTGAAAATATTTTTGGATCCTTTTTTCTATTTCTACCCTGGTAGGAGACTCGGTCATTGCTGAACGGGTTTATAGGGGGTATTGCATCTGTTGGCAATAGGCAAACCTTGGTAGATCTGTTTGAGTTGGGTATGGTGGATTTCGATATGATTTTAGGTATAGATTGGTTACTTTCTTGTTATGCATCTTTAGACTGTCAAACTCATAAGGTCATCTTTAGGTTCCTAATGAGCCCAAAATAGAATAAAAGGGTTGTTCTTTAGCTCTTAGGGGAGATTTATTTGTTATATTAGAGCTCTAAGGTTAATCTCTAAAGGGTGACTTTATCACTTGGTCTGGGTTAAAGATTCCAACTTGAAAGGTCCTTCTTTGCAATCAGTTTTAGTAGTTAATGAGTTTCTAGAAATCTCTTTAAATAATCTTCCTAGTGTTCCTCTGAATAGGGAAATAGAGTTTGGTATTGATTTGCTTCCGAACACTCATCCAATATCTATTCCTCTATATAGAATGGCTCCGCTTGAGTTAAGGGAACTCAAGGAGCAAATTAAGGATCTTCTGAATAAAGGGTTTATTCATCCTAGTGTTTCTACGTGGGGTGCACCGGTGTTGTTCATGCGCAAGAAGGATAGTTCCCTTTGGATGTGCATTGACTATAGGAAGTTGAACAAGATAACAGTTAGGAACAAAAATTGATGATATATTTGATTATTTGTCGAGTTCCAAGTTCTTTTCCAAGATAGATCTTTGGTCTAGGTACCATCATCTTAAGATTAGGGAGGTGGATATCCCTAAGATAGCTTTTTATACTCGAAATAGGCATTTTGAGTTTTTGGTGATGTTATTTGGATTGACAAATGCTCTGACAACATTTATAGATTTGATGAACAGGGTGTTCAGGCATTATTTGGATCTCTTTGTCATTGTGTTTATTGATGACATTCTGGTGTATTCGAGAAGTGAGTTGGATCATGCTAATAACCTTTGTGTGGTGTCGCAGACCTTAAAGAAACAACAGTTGTTCTCCAAGTTCTCTAAGTGTGAGGTTTGGTTGAATATTGTGACTTTCTTAGGTCACATTATTTGTAGTGAGGGGATAATGGTTTATCCTTAAAAGGTTACGGTGGTGAAGGGGTGGCCTAGGCCCAAGACTCCATTTAGTGTTTGGAGCTTCTTGGGTTTAGCCGAGTATTATAGGTGGTTTTTGGAAAGCTTCTCGTCAATAGTTGCTCCTTTGACTAAGTTAACTCATAAAAAAGTTAAGTTTTCTAGGTCGGATGCTTTTGAGGAGAGTTTTGAGAAGTTTAAGGAGAAGTTGACTTTGGCTCCAATTTTGACTTTGCTGGAAAGTAATGATGGGTTTGTGGTTTATTATGATGCATCTCGGATAGGGCTTGATTGTGTTATGATGCAGCACGAGAAAGTAATTGCCTATCCTTCCAAGCAGTTGAAGGAGCATGAGAAGAATTATCCTACTGATGATTTTGAGCTGTTGGCGGTTGTATTTGCTTTGAAAAGATGGCATCATTATCTGTATGGTGTTCATGTGGATAGCTTTTTTTATCATAAGAGTCTTTAGTACATGTTCACATAGAAAGAGCTTAATATCAGGCAAAGGAGATAGCTTGAGCTTCTCAAGAACTATGATATGAGTTTTCACTATCACCCAGGTAAGGCTAACATGGTTGCCAATGCTCTTAACAGGTTATCTATAGGAAGTTTGTCTCATGTGAAAAAAGAAAAGTGGGAATTGGTGAAGGATATTCACCGTTTGGCAATCTTAGAGTTCGTTTCTTGATTCTAAGGATGGTTGTGTAATGGTGCAAAAAGTGGTTTGATTGTCTCTTGGAGCAGAGGTTAAGGAGAAGCAAGTATTAGATCCAATCTTGGTGAAAATCAACAGTGATATTGGTGGGAAGAAGGTAGCGGTGTTTAAGATTAATGGTGATGGTACTTTGTAGTACCAAGGGAGGTTGTATGTTTCGAATGTCAACAGTTTACAACAAAGGATTTTGGTTGAGGCGCATCATGAGTCACGCTATGTTGTCCATCATGGTTCAACTAAGATGTATCATGATCTTAAGGAGATCTATTGGTGGAATGGTAAGAAAAAAGATATGGTTGACTTTGTGGCCAAGTGTGTGGTGTATCAATAGGTTAAGGTTGAGCACATGAGGTCTAGTGGGTTTCATTAAGAGATAGAGTTTCTTGAATTGAAGTAGGGGATGATCAATATGGATTTTGTTATTGGACTTCCTCGGTATCAGAACTAATTTGATTCAATTTAGGTCATCGTGGATAGGATGACAAAGTATTCTCACTCGTTACTAGTAAGGATTATCTTTTTGGTGAAAGATTGTGCGAAGTTGTATCTTCAAGAGATTGTGAATTTTCATGGGGTGCCTGTTTTGATTATTTTTTATCGTGGTACACAGTTTACATCTTATTTCTTGCAATCTTTCCAGAAAAGATTAGTGACTAAGGTTAGTCTGAGTATTATTTTCCATCCGCGGTCGGATAGGCAAGAGGAGAGAAATATTCAGACATTGGATGATATGCTTCGGGCATGCGTGATTGATTATTGTGGCAGTTGGGTTGAGCAGCTACCTTTGGTAGGTTTGCTTACAACAATAGCTATCATTCTAGTATTGGTGTGGCTCCTTTCGAGGCATTGTACGGTAGGAGGTGTAGATCTCCTATTGGATAGTTTGAGCTTAGTTAGGCAGATATGTTTGGTCCCAATTTGGTCTACCAAGCTATGGACAAAGTTAAGGTGATTTGGGATAGGCTTAAGGCTACTTAGAGTCATCAAAAGTCCTATGCAGATGTTAGGTGTAGAGACTTAGTGTTTAAGGTTGGGGATAAGGTGTTCCTAAAGATATCTCCCGTGAAAGGAGTAGTGCAGTTTGGGAAGAAGGGGAATCTTAGTCCTCGGTTTATTGGTCCTTATGGGATTTTACTGAGAATAGACAATGCTACTTATGAGTTGGAGTGCCTTGCGAGTTTGGGTTTGGTTCATTCAGTCTTTCATATTTCCATATTGAGGAAGTATATTGGTGATCTTTCTTTGGTTATTCCTTTGGAAGGGTTGGATATCTTGGATTATCTATCTTATGAAGAGGTCCCGGATGAGATATTGGATAAGCAAGTTCATAGGTTGCGGACCAAGGATGTGGCTTTGGTTAAGGTTTTATGGCGGAACCATAAGGTGGAAGAAGCTACGTGGGAAGTGGAAGAGAAAGATTCCATTCTTGTTTTCTGCTCCTGGTATTTGTGTGGAAAGTATGTGTTCTTGAACATATCTTTATTTTCTGAGTTTTTTAAAGAAAGAGTTGCATCTCTTGTATCATTGTTTTTTTATCTTTGTAAAGGTAAGAGTAGAGACATCATAGGTGGGATTGATGTTGGATAATGCAAATGACTCTTTGTGTGGTTACCCCTACCTTGTCCATTATTTGGGGACAAATGTTCCTAGTAGGGAAAAGTGTTACATCCTAGGTTTTGGCCATAGAAATTTTCCTTGAAATCCATTCTACAGACCCAATACAACTCAAGGGTATGAGTCGTATGCTGGGGTACGAGTGGTATGGTCCTGTTGTAAGATGATCATTGTTAGTTGATGGGATGGTTTTGGTCACTGGAATGGATATAACTTAAGGGTACAATCGTAAAGATTGGTATGTGTCATATTGGTGACTCGTATGGTGGGCAATATTTGATCCTGCTGGTAATTCATTCTGCTAGGGATACGAATCATTGATGTGGATCGTATGCTCAAGTTATGACTTAGTTGGATGAGTCATATACTGGATAGCGTCTCATCTAAGGTGGAGTCCTGGGTATGATTTAGGAAACCAATCGTAAGGAAAGGTACGACTCGTAAGAGGGTCAGTCATATCCCTATGAGAGGTTTTTAAAGAACTTAAGTGGGGGTATTCTGGGCATTTTCCTACTTACCCTAATTATGACCCACGACTTCTAATATACTTAGGAGCTTATTTACCCTATTATTCTATTCATTAACACTTAGAAACTATTCCCAAAAATTCAACAATTCTCTCAAGAGTTGTTAGGGCAAGAGAGCTAGGGTTTAAAGTTGGGGATTGCTTTGGGGCTTGCTTTGGTGGTTTTTGTCCATCATTTTTCTTGGTTTAAGGAATGTGTCTCTTCCTTACTTATTATTTCTAACAGGAATGGATTTTATGGTTGTTTTTATGGTTTCAATGTTGCATAGTTTATGGTTTTGAACTATTAATTAGGGGTTTTGGTGTAAATGCTTTGGTTATGGTTTCCTATGGTTTAATTATGCTTTCATATTCATTAATGGTGGTATTGGGCAATTGTTTTGGATGGTAATTGTTTAATGGTCTTTGGAATTGGTTTTGGTTATATTATACCCCTAAGGTGTTTGATAAAATACTTATGAAGATATGTTTAGTGCATTGACCTCTTTAAATGGAACTCTTGCTTGTTTTTATCTTATGCAGAAAACTATAAATGGTTTAAATAGATTATTCAGACTAAAGGCTTATTGGTTATGCTTGTGGAGAACATGTAAGTCTCCCAAGAGGTTAATATGGTAAATAGAAAGGGCACTTGAGAGTCCCCTTAACCTAAATGTTTTGGCTATGGATAAATCTTGCAAGTATGGCTGGTATGACGATACCACTAATAAATGGCCTTATTAAATAAATGGTGACTGGATTTGGTTGGACATGGTTTTAATTTGGGCATTAATGGTGGGATGTGTAACTAAGCCATGGAAGGTGGAGGTTCTGGGGGAACCAAAACTGGAAACTCATATTTGCCAATATGAAAGGTCTTCGATAACCATGTGCGAGTGTGAGGTTTTATATTGGAGGGATGTACTAGTCCTCCCATGGGATATTTATTGGTCATTCAGGTACACACATTGGAACTCTTTCAACAAGGGGAGCTGAAGCCATATGACCCATGGGTATGGTTAAACAATAAGGTTACACAGTCCAGGTAAAAGGTTTTAAATGCATGCTAAACACGGATTCCGTTTCTCGGAACTTATATATATGTATAGTTATATGCATCATGGATGGATTTACTTAATGGTATAAATGGTATTAGTTTATCCTTATCCTAAGATATATGCTAGCAGTCATTCGCTAACCCATCTACTGGCGGCTGTATACCCACGCTATGGAGGAACTGGCTGTTCGACTCCGTGGACTTAGTGATTGACTCAAAGACAGCATTTTTATTGAAGTGGTGAGCTTCCATCTTTTTGAAAGACTTTATTTCATGATATGGGCATTTTTAGACATTTTACTTTTGTTTTGGATATTGGTTTTGGCAATGGTTGGGAAAAGGTCCCAACCATATATTTGTATTCTTTTGGATAGAGGTTTTTTTATACTTATGGGGTTGATATGGGCAAGAACAGTATTGGTGTCGGCCTTGGCATGGAATAAGATGGGAGGCTTATTTTGGGTTTGATTATCATAATATGTTTTGATATTCTCTTTGGTTTTGTATGGTATGGATGGTGGGTTTGGTATGGGTAGAATTAGTTGGGTCGATCATTTTTGTGACTCTATCCCAGAGTCTTCATGAGAGCGTCACGAAATCTTTTTATAAGCTCAAAATTCAGTCCATCTAAGGCTATATAAGGTGGTTGGGTTGGGTTAAGGGGGCGGTCCCCAGTCCTGGTTGAACTTGGGATGCCCATTACGTCTAGGCCCTGGTTTGGGTTATGATAGTTAGCAAAGTCATGGAAAGTGGAGGTCTCGGGGGACCAATACTAGAAACTCACATTTGTCGATGTGAGGTTTGGTCATTGGGACTGTGTACATTATGTCACCTTTTATATTTTGGGAGATGTGCTAGTGGTGAGCTTTCATTCTTCAGAAGACTCCACTTCATGTTATGGACTTCCTTCATTATTATTATTTCTTTGATTTGGTTTTGGCTATGGTTGGGGAATGTCCCGACCAAATGATATTGGTTTCAAATAGAGGCTTTTTCGGATTACTATGGGCATGGGCAATGTCGGTATAAGTATCAGTCCTAATATTATGTTAGCATTGGGGTTTGAACCGATTGGATATTTGGTTGTAGTTGTTGAATTTTGATTATAGACTTTATTTAATGTCTTTGAACTATTATTGATTTATCTTGTTATATGTTTGAAATTCATTTAACATAGGGTACAGGCTATTTATGGTTGGATATTTAGGGTGGGCTCCGGTCTTGGTTGGACTTGAGATGCCTGACACAACTAGGCTCCGATTTGGGTCGTGTAAACATCTCACTTTTGGACGACTTTGGAGGATGAGTTGGGTACTCGGGTTGATCTTAGCACAGCATTTCACCCTCAAAATAATGGTCAGTTAGAACAAACTATCCAAGTTTTAAAGGATATGCTCCGCTTTTATGTGATAGAATTTAATGGCTAGTGGGAGTAGAATTTGGCTATAACAGAGTTTGCCTATAATAACAACTACCATTCCTATATCAATATGTCTCTTTTTGAGTTGTTGTATGGTATGCGTTGACTCTCTCCACTTTGTTGGTTTGATGTTTCTGAGGTTAGGCCTTGAGGTACAGACGTGCTTCGTGAGTCCATGGACAGAGTTTGATTCATTTAGGAAAGAATTCAAGCAGCTCAAAGTAGGCAAAAGTGTTGGGCTAATTGTAGACTTTGTGCCTTGAGATTTGGCATTAGTGATCATGGTTTTCTTCGATTTTCAACCATGAAGAGTGTTATGAGGTTTGAGAAGAGGGGCAAGCTCAGCCCTAGGTATATTGGTCCATTTGAGATTCTTTGGACTATTATTAATGTGGCCTATGAGTTAGCTTTGCCCCCAAATTTATCGACTATTATCCAGTTTTTCATGTTTCTATGCTTCATCGTTACATTTATGATGAGTCTCATGTAATTTATTGGGAGTCAGTTCTGTTAGATGAGTGGTTGTTCTTTGTTGAGAAGCTAGTCTCTATTTTGGTAGGGATTTTAGGCGGCTGCACTCTAGAGTTATCCTTGTGGTTAAGGTTTCATGGACACATGGACATGTAAATAAGGATATTTAGGAGGTAGGGCCTAATATATGTAGTTCTTACCCCCAGCTCTTCATTGATTTTGGTATTTCTTAGCCTTAATTTGAGGACAAACTAGATTTTTTAGTGGTGGATGATGTAACGACCTAAAAATTTGATGAAATATGTGAAATATGTATTTTGGTGTGAAATGTCTATTTTACCTGGTATTTCTAGGGTGTAGGAGTGATTGACACGGTTTCAATGTAATTTGGTTCCTTTTGTGTGATATTATGGCTTTTGAAGGCTTCGAGTGTCTTATTATGCACTTATGTGGTTATCTTTTGATTCATACAATGGATGGCTGAACGGGTTGGGCCAGCAGATCCGGAACGTTAATTTTAGGGTGGTAACATGTTTGGTTTGATTTTATGGCTTTTAAATCTTATTTCAACACTCGGTTTGGAAAATAATAATTTTAGGTTTTGGGGATCAACTTTGTAAAAATGACTTCTTTACGAAAATTTGACTTCGCCAACATGTTTAGAATGCCAAATTTAGTGGGGTTACATAGTTCATTTGCATAAATTGAATTTCGAACAAATTTCGGGCACCCCGTCGACGTCCATCTTGGACTTACAAATCTGGTGCACCAGGTTAACTAGTGCACAGAGGGTAAAATGCATTTATTACATGCATTTATGCCTTAAAGTGTAAATCGCATATGGGGCATGCGATTTATGCTTTATACACCTGATAACCTGATGTGACGTATAAATAGTCTCTTTTACCAAATTTTAGCTCATTTTTCACTTTAGCTCTTGAAAGTTAAACCATAAAATAGTGTGAGAGCTTAAAAGTGAAGCTTGTGTGGTTGGAAAGTTAGATTAACATTTATTTCTTAATTCTTTTACGGATTTAAGGTGAGATGTCATCCTTTTCTTACTTTAATTCTTGATTCATTATTCAAAATCAGAAAAACCTTATTAGTTGATTTATCGCTAAATTTCACTCCTTTATACTTGAATAATGTTCCAAATCTAATAATTACTTGATTTTCCTTGATTTTATCTTCAAACCATCCTCGATTCTTGAATTTTTAACAGAGTTTAAAGGATTTACCCGATAAAGACTAAAAATAATTTTTCTTCAATTAGTACCTCATTTTTTACTCGATTTGACTTGAGTTTTTATTTGTATATTCCTAAAAGTATGGGGAACACATTTTGGTAATAAAATTTTAATTTTGCCCTTATTTTTTGAAAACTCATTTTGGGGGTCATTTTGACCCCGAATCAAAAGTTGTCAATATGGGTATCGTTGGCTTTGTTTGAACATGTAGATTCTATTTTTTGTTTTAGTTGACTTTAGGATCGTCCGTGAGGAGTAAGACTCTGGAATCATAGTGTAGCAGACCAGTTCCAACATTCGAGGTAGGTTATGGGTTAACTTTTTAGACTGGGCTGGGTAGTTAATTTGTGTACAAAATGCATGTTAAGAGTGGGAACGAAACCTGAAATATGTCTATCTATGTGTTGTGCCCGTGTAGGAGCCTATATGTGATTTAATTATTGAATTTGAGATACATATGATATGTGTGACTGTGTGGGGTCATATGTGATATTAATAGCTTGAAATACATGTGAATAATTGCATTGTGTTGTTAGAAATGCCTATTGTGATGTCGTTGATAAATTGTGATATATTCATACTTTGTGGGCAAATGAATCATATGGAAAATTTATGGATAATGGAAATAGTGAGTGTATATTACCTCACGTGGTTGTGAAATTGTAACATTATGGTTGGTTGTGAAAATACATCATATGGATTGGTTGTGGAAATACATCATATGGATTCATTATGGAAATACATCTTGTGGATTGGTGTTGGAAATACTTATTTTGAACGGTTGTGAACCTTGCATCATCATTCTCATGTCATCATAAGCATCAGTTCACTTGTTTGTTTTATTGTTTTATATTTACTTGTTATCATGTAAGTGTACTTGATTTTTGTCTTGTGTTATGTATATGCTTTAGAAACACTAGAAATATTGGAACCACTAGAAATACTGAATATTACTCAAGGTTGTGTACCAATCTCAAGTCTGTGTGTCAATCTCAAGGTTGTGTGCCAACCTCAAGACTATGTTTCCAATCTCAAGGTTGTGTGCCAACCTAAGGCTATGTTCCCAATCTCAAGGTTGTGTGCCCACCTCGTGCATCACCATCATCATCCCTATCATCACATTATACATTGCATTTGCTTTACTGTAATTGATATTGTGATTGTATTTCCATATTGACTTGCTATATGTCTACTTGCTCTATTTCCTGTCACTTATATTTGACCATCCTGTATATACATGTTCTTCTCTATTTATACTTGCATGTGATATAATGTAAACTTGTGTTATACTTATTGTATTTTTGTTGTATTTGATATATATATATATATATATATATATATATATATGAACTGTTAGTGTAATCGGTGTGGGCTACCATTGTGGGACATTTTATGATTTCAGGTGACGTACCTTTAGTGTGTATTTTTTGTAATTTATTCCCTACTTTGATCAGTCGGCCTATGATACCTACTGAGTACAAGTGGATCATACTCACTCCTACTGCATCCTTTCGATACAGATTCAGGTTTCGGTTTACCCCACGCTGCTTGACTCGAGCAATGTTAGAGTTCTTAAGGTAGTTGATAATTTTCAGGCGTCAAAATGTTTTCTACTATCTTTCTCTATAGACTATGTCTTTACTTTCATTACAGAGACAAAGTTTCTCTTGTATTTGGATATATTATGTATTTCTAGGGATTCTAGTTGTACTAAATACGTTCTTATACTGTTGACACCAGGTTTTGGGAGTTATGGCTGTATTTATGTTTCTTTCCTCATTTATTGTACTTGTATGGTTCAGTTTTATTCTAAAATCCTTATCGTGGGGTTATTATTGTTTTTACCCCTTTGTGTATTGATTAGGGTATTAGGTCTACTTGTCAAGGTTCATCGCGGCAAGTGCCATAATGACCCTTTTGGATTTTGGGTCATGACACTTGCAATTGTCTTGTTTCCTATACTATCTAGCAGTGTATTATTCTATTTTGTTGTGTGCGCTTATATTTATTGTTTGTTATACTCCTATCTATTCTGAGTCGGGGGTATATCGTAAGTAGTCTCTCTATTCATTTGTGGCAGTGGTATGGACTGCGTACATAGTACCCTTTTAGGACCCCACTATCTGGAAATAAATTGGATATGTTGCTACTGTTGTACCTTTGTTTATTACTAATGCATTAATTATTACACTTAATTAAAAGAAGTCTTTTATATAAGGGAGAGTTTCAAAAATAGTGATAGTTTGGCACAAAACCCACCTTTCATAGCCACACTTTGCAATATTACAATTTATATCCATTGTATTCGATTCATAGCCGTTGTATTCAATTTTTTTTGGTCATCTCTACTGATATAAAACATAAATACACTACTTATTTAGTCATGCGATAATTGGGATTAGTTTTTAAAAATAAAAAATCTCAAATCACACTTATCTCGTGCAACTCAATATTCTCTTGCCTAATTAAATAGGACTATCAAAGATAGAAATTGTATTATCCATTTTTATCAACAAATAGATCTAAATTCACAAACCAAATGCAAAATTCTCAAAAATTTGATTGTTCCTTCTTTGAAATGTAAACAGGTATGTCACAATGTATTTTTTTCTCTATTCTTCGAGTTTGAAACAAATACAGAAGAATTCAAAATTTCAGTTGATCATTTTTCTTCGAAACAAATATTGTATGTCGTAATGTAGTTTTTTCACTGTTCTTCAATTTTGAATCAAATATAGTTGATTTTAAAATAGTAAAATTTTGGTTGATCCTTCTTCTTCGAAATAAATACAGTATATTGTAATGTATTTTTTTCATTGTTCTTCGAGTTTGAAACAAAAACGGAGCAATTAAAAATCATCAAAATCCCCAAAATATTGGTTGATCCTCCTTCTTTGAAGTAAATAAGAATGTTGTAATATAGTTTTTTTCACTATTATACGAGTTTGAAACAAATACAGAATAATTCAAAATTATCAAAATACCTAAAATTTTGATTGATCATTCTTCTTCGAAACAAATATTATATGTTGTAGTGTAGTTCTTAATCCATTCTTAGATTTTGAAATAATACACTAGATTAAATATATTATTGATGGTGAATATATGCAGAGTTCAATTGTTATGATTCAGTGAATTGTAGTTTTGTGTATAATCAACTATAAGTACTTACAGAGTTTTCAATTGATCAATACTTTAATTTTAATGATAGTATTCAATTATGAATTATTATCAAGGCCTGAATTATCCAATTGAATATAATACTATATATACTTTGTGCTATTGTATTTATGGTTTTTAACAGTTGTAGCATCATTTACAGAAATAGTGCTATTGTATTTATGGTTTTTAACAGTTGTAGCATCATTTACAGAAACAAAATGGCAAGCATAATGATCAAAGTTTAGCATTCAAAAAAATGGATTGAAGATAATAAATACTATGATTACGAGACTGAAAGAATAGTCTTAAATGAGTATGCCTCTCATAGGGACTTGGTTGAGCTAATTGGTAGCCAACTAATGATAGAATTAAGAGTAAAAACTGTTAAGATTAAATACAGTATCGAGGGTACCAACAAATCAATGAAAATTCATAACGATACGGGAGTCAAGGTATATGTTCAGTTGAAGAAATTAAACAAGGTGTTTGCCAAGTATTCTTTGTGTGTAAATTTTTTTGATAATGAGATCGACAAGAATATGTCAGAAGAAACTCCTATTGATGAAACTCTTATTGAGGTTGTTTCTATAAATAATTGTGAAGTTGATACAACATCTTCAATTAATACACTTCAAATGGTGATGACAGACTATGAAAAGACAATAGATATAAATAGAATGGTGAAAAAATTAATTTTTGATACTAATCAAAAAGAAGTAGTTGTTGACGAGGTATACAAAAACAAGGTCACACTTATGGCTGTAATGGATAACTATTCAATAGATCTCTAGTTTGCTTTCAAAATATTTAGGTCTAATTGCAGTAGGTATGTTTATTTTGTATACGTTTAATTTCACTGAATATTATTTCTATCATAATGTCAATAGCTTTGTAATAGCTTTTGTATTTAATATATATGGAGCTATTGGCTTAAATATATCTAGAGAATGGAAGAGATTTTTCAAGTTGTCAAGCATAAATTCTTCTAAAATATTTGTATTTTGGTATTTTGTAAGCGAACATACGTGTCATTGAAGAACAAGGTCTATAAAGACTGTCTTGCTACTAGAAAATTGATAGGAGGGATTATTAAACAAGAAATGTACCCTGACTAATATTACAAATAATATAAAGCAAGACATTGGACTAGAAGTGACATACATTGTGGTTTGGCATTCTAAGGAGAAGGCAATGAATTCTTTAATGCAGAAACTAGATCGATCTTACCAAAAGTTAATTGGATACTTATATATAATGAAAAAAACATACCCTAGATGACATATTCGAATGAATAAAATGATATCTATTTATATCTCTTTATTCTTTTATCAAGGGGTTTGAACATTATAGGCCAATCATTGTAGTTGATGGAAGCCAACTTAACTTAACATACAATGGGACATTTGTCTGTGTTAGAACTTTAGATGGTGCATGTAAGTATGCTACATTATTTAAATGGAAAGTTAGAAAGTGTTTTAAAATTTATCATGCATTTGTATTCACTTATTTGTACAGGTAACATATGAACATTAGCATACAAAGTGTTTGATTCAGAAATGATGCCTTATGGACTTGGTCTTTTATGAAATTCAAGAAAGCTTATGGTCAGAGGCAAGAGATGTGCATTGTTTTAGATATAAATACGAGTATCATAAAAGCTATTTCCAGAGTATACTCTGATGTGACACATTTTGCTTGCATATGGCATTTGTATAAAAATGTACACACCAAGTACATAAAGTCACATGAGTAGTTAAGTGAGGTATAATTAAAAGGCCGCATCTTCAGGGTTAATTAGGTCTTTTTCCCACGCCCTTCAGCCCCCAAAACATGAAATTAAACCCTTTGGAGAGCAATTATATTCATTCTTTCACAAATTTCTCAAGAACAAGAACCATAGGTGTTCAAATTTCAAATCAAAAACTCAAGAACTCACCATTAACTTTCAAAAATTCATCAACTAAGGTATATGAAGTGTTCATCCAAGGGTCCCTTCCACCCTTGGAGTCCAAGAAATTATTTTTAAACTTCGAGTTTATGGATTTCATAAATTCCATGTTGGGTTTGATTATGTACATATTTATAATGATTAAATGGTATTCTAATCTATGTTTTATGATATGTTTCATGTGAGGTTAATTTATATGTATGTAATATCATGAGGATCCATGTAAAACCCTTGAAATTTTTAATGGGTATTTGAATTATGATGTTTACTTGTTGTTTAGTGTTATTGCATATGTCTGCTCACCAAGTGGTTGATGAATTATTCATATGAACTAATAAGGGAAATAAATCATGTCATGCTAGCTTATTTGCAAGTTATACCATGCAAGAGTT
>NW_025861120.1:75751-117569 GCF_002878395.1 Capsicum annuum
TAAGGTAGAGACTAAAAAGGGCTTTGCTAGAATTTTGGGACTGATTTCGAAATCAACTTCTATATAAGGAGTAACAAAAGACAAGGAATATCCTGGATATAGCAAAGCATAAACATACATATGAAAGATCTGTAACGTACCAATAACTATATCAGGAGAATTTTCCTGATCCTTTCAAGTATGAAGAGAATAGAGATGATTTAGGCATTGCCCGCTAGTAGCATTGAAAGTGGTACCCTATTGATTTAGATGAACGGACTGAGCTGAGGAGCAATTCTGTTGACCCTGAGGACCTGGCTGAGGATAGTCTCTAACTCTATGGCCTGGCTTTGCATAACTAAAATAAATGCCACTACCCGTACTACAAATACCCTGATGATGCTCATCGCAAGTCTGGCAAAGAGGATAGGTGCAGGAACTGCTAACACTGCCCTTGGTCTTAGAGCCTGGCACTCTATTTTTGTTACCCTTTCTGAACTTAGGAACTGGAGCACTGGCTATAGAGGAAGCTGGAACTGATTACTTAGGACAAAACTGGGAACAGTTTTCTTTTTCTGACTTAGGATAAGCGAAGTTAAAACTACTTGTCTTCGCTCTCTTATTCTGTTTCTCCCTCTTCTTAATATTTTGCTCTTCTATCTACTGAGCATGGGTCATAAGTCTAGCTATGATTATGTCACTGTTCAGCATGGAGGATCTGCACTCATTATCCATACTGTCGTTTACTCTAAAGCGAACGTACTCATCTTGGATATAGTGCCTGCAACCACAGGAGGGGCATACCTAGATAATTGAGTAAACTTAAAAGAATACGCTTTCACTATCATATTGCCCTACCTAAGGTTGATGAAATCTAGCACCTTGTCTTCTCTAAGCTCTTGCAGAAAGAACTTTCTAAGAAAGCACTAACAAACCCCTCCCACTCTATAGGACCTGCATCATATAATTGTTTGGACTTCAACTGTTTGAACCAAGTATGAGCCACATCCTGTAACTGGTATGGAGCTAGCTCAGCACTCTCAACAATAGTCAACCCCATGGCATCTGTTACTTTCTGAACTTGATCTAATAATTCCTAAGGGTCTTCATCTACCTTAGACCTAAGGAAGGTTGGAGGATTCATTCGGGTGAAATCCCAAATCCTCGCTGCAGCTGAGTTGGCCACTGGTTTGGCTGGAACAACTGTTGGCCATTTATTATGAGCATCAACTGGTTGAGCAAGAGTGGTAAATGTGGTCCTCAACTCCACATAAGAAACATGATCGCCCAAAGGTTCTTTGGGCTGAGGGGCTGACTGATTTCTTCTCTTAGGAGGCATGTTTTGAAATAAAGAGAAGAAATGGATTAGAATGAGAGACTGACATATAATTATGCTCACTAGGACGGCATGAATACTGAAAGAGAGGAAACTATTCTTAAATATCTCATAGACTCTTGCACATAAATGTGGCGCGCAACACACCTATGCATAAGACTCTACTAGATGTGGTTTTCAGACTTCCTAGGACTCTACTGAACCTTAGGCCTTGATACCAAGTTTGTAACGACCCTATTTGTTGAACCAAAATGCTACACGGTGATTTTGGCCTTGAAGGACCACAAGCTAACCTATGACTTATATCTGTACCTGCATACTGCATAAGATAACATAATAATACAGAAACATGCACTGAAAGGCCATAAGGTTTGATCATGAACATAACTGAAAAACGTAACATTTGTGTGGGGTAATAAAATACCCAAAACAAAACTGAAGTATAAAACATGATAGTATGTACCTAGTCTGCATTTAGACTAAAAGCCTCTACTGTCTGAAGAATCTAAATAAGGAGTTGATGGGACATATCCCCAACTAACTCCAACTAATAAGCTAATCAATGAGATACTAGAAAATCATTATGTCGTCGAAGGATAAGGACTCACTTCTACTCTGACTACTGAATTTGGAATCTACTGCTAATCTGGGACTCGTGTCTCTGAACCTATGGTGTAACATAAAAAGAAAGCACCATAGTGCAAATGCGTCAGTACAAGTGTACCGAGTATACATGTGAGGTAGGCTATATGCAAGGGTTTGCATGCCTAAATAATGCTAACTGACTATCTAGTATGAATGTGAGAATATATGCATAAATACGTAACTGTAACTGACAACGTGATTTTGTGATTTTTAAGCCTGTATATTGCTAACATAACATGATAGTAACTAATATGACTGATAACATGAAGGACTATATCTGAATAATGTTGATAACATGGGTGACTCTCTGAGTATAACTAATAACGTGGGTGACTGTAGCTGACAGTCCTAAATCTGATGGAACTATTTGAGTTCTATACTATTCTGAGTTGATTGTGTCTGATAGTCCTAAAATCTGAAGAACTATCTGAGTTCTATATCGAGACTGATTGACTGTATCTGACAGTCCTAATTCTTTAACATCAAACTGTGGGAAGTAGTATCTAACCGACATGCCCCAAAGGTGCTATGATAGTTGAGCTGGGGTCCAATTTATGCCCTGATTGGAAGGGTTTCAATACCGTGCCACTGGTAAGGACAATATGTGAGTAACCCTTATATAACAGATAACTCTAGTGAGAACGGTGGGAACCCCCACAAAATAGGTTAAGCCACCTCATCTACCCTCATTTAGAAGGCTATGATGTCTCAATCTATACTGGCTACATAGTTCTGGAATGCAAGGATTACTTCTAGGAATCACACCTTTGTATAACAAGTGAGTTCCCATCCTTGGGGTTTACTCGATGATAATTCCTACTCCCATCTAAATGGACACTGAACATCATTTACTAAACTAAATTAAGCATGGACTGAGTTACTGAATTTCTGTGGCTGATGGAATACTATTGATATCTGACAACTGACTGAGTCATGAGATCATGGAGATTTTTTCCTGAGTCATAAGGCTATCTGAAGTCTAAGATTTCATAGATTGACTGAGAGTATCATGAAAAAACGACATGGATCTAGGCACACAACTAATATTTTGGGTATAAGTACCCCAAGACTCGATGAAAGGAAATTGACATGACTTGATATTCTTGAATATATGATAATCACCTCAATACGTTTATTGAAGCATTTCATCAAACATCTAATAGGCATAAACTTGTACATTTATAGGGATTTTCATGATATCATGCTAGTTAGGCAAATTTCTTTCATCTAGGCATTTTATCAAATGTATGGCAGGCATAGTCCATGTAAACACATTAAAAACAATTAAACATGATGCTTCAATTCCAATTCTATCATACAAGGTTTTGATCATGAGATTTCATAAATCTTTATCTATACTAATCAGCCCATACAAAATTTATCATCAAATCATGGAATAGAAATCAATTCCTTATTTATCCACATGAAAGAGAACATACAAAGCATGAAAACCTGAAGATAATCCATAACTTGTAGTTAAAAAGGATTCTTGGACTTCATGGATGAAAGAAGTCCATGAAATAAACACTATGCATACCTTAGTTTGTGATTTTGTGAAGATTGATGGTGAAACCTTCCTAAATTTGAATGCCCAATAGAAACCCTAGTTTGTTCTTGAGATAAACTTGAGAGAAACTAATATGTTTTGGGTGAAAAATGTCTAAATCACATGTTAAAGGGATTATATAGGGGTAGGAAGTTAACCCTTTTAACCCTGGACACATCATTAAATTTTTAGTAAAATTTCCCGAGTTGGGCCCTTGCCGCGACGCGGCGTTATCGCACCGTGTCACTGGGAATTGACAATTAGGAAATTGCATGGTAGCGCGATGCAGAGCTATCGTGTTGCCACCTTGTCTATGACCTGGAAGTTTGGTGCGATGCTCCAGTATCACGGAGCAACATTGTAATTTGACAATTTCTATTTGAGCTATCTCCGCGACGCGCTGAAGGCTCAGGTCAAACACTGTCTCACTAAAAGGCTCTAAATCTTCGCTCGGGTGTCGGATTTGGGAGAATTATATAGCTATAGAAAGCTTATTCAATTCCCATGTGATAGGAAGTGAAAATTATGGAAATACTACATGTATAAGAGTGAATTCTTATTTCAAAGAAAGTTCTAACATCCTTGAGATGATTTTCAAGCTAAGAAAAAGCACAGGTATTACAAAAACACTCTATTTTCATTTAGGAAACTCTAGCATTTAGAATAATAATCACTTCTTTGAAAAACATGTAAAACAATCATGCACAATAAATCAAGAAGCTTTTAAAACTTAGGAACTATCATTATTCATAAACATCCCCAACACTAGTCATACTTATATATCATGATGAAAAAAGGGAACTCATAGTTTATGCTCTCAACCCATTTCATAATTCATAACATGTTAAGACAATAAATTTTATCATGCGAGGGGATTTCATAAATCATGCTCTTAAATCATTTTTCGAAACTCACAATCTATGTACACATGAATACAACTCAAGTTCATAGAAAACCCCCTATTATTTTCATAATTTCATCAAACACGGGTTCATGATGCATGCTCTTCAAATGGTTTTGAAAAATCCTTACATATACATACATATACATTTTTAAAACTTGTTAAAATATTCAATTTATGCCCATGAGAGTTAGGATAGTCTCATATACCTTTGATGGAGAAAAATCAAGGAATAACCTTGAGTTTGGAATCTACAAGCTTTAGAACTGAGAAATCCCTCATTGATGTTCTTGAGATAAAGAGAATCATGGTTTGTGGGCTTTTAATTGGTCTTGGGATGATTTTAGGGCTATAGGACAGATTGAGGGAGTTATGGGGGGTTAAAGGAACTTTTTACCCTTGATTTAATGTGGGAAAAATGTGTTTTAACATCTAGGAAAGGGTTTTTGCGCCACAGACCCAAACACGGAGCAAAAGCTTTGCCTCACGACCCTAAATGTGGTGTACCAACATTTCCTCATGACCTAATCGAGCACCCTAGACATTGTCTCACTAAAACACTCATAACATTTGATTCAGAACTCAAATTTACAAATGGTCAGTTATGATGGAAGAGGACTCAAAGGTATAAAATTTGATATATAGTAGGCCACATAACTCTTTATATTCTAGGAGTAATAATCACTGGAAGTTGACCCAACTAAAAAGTCAACTAAAATTCAATTGGTAGGAAAGTGCTTTACTTAACTTTGACGTAGGAGATATTTAAGACTTCAATCTATCACCGAAGATGTTCCCACCTTAAAGATTCATTATTTACACTTATTTCTAAGTAAAAACAATTGTGTTCAGGTCTATATACGTAGGAACGACAGTTCAAACTCTAGCTAAAAAATATAGGGTGTTACATTATCTCCCTTTTGGGATCATTTATCCATGAATGATGGGTAGGAACTTTTTGAAGCTCTAAAAGTATGGAATGAAGAATGTAACCTCCCATTCAGATTTTTTCTGAACAAAATAGGAAAAGACATCAAAAGAGCTTCTTGATAACCCCTAGTGAATTATGTTAGCACAAAGCATGAGATAGTAAGAATTGAAATAGAGATGACCTAGCACATGAGTTCTATGAATCATTATAATCACAACATAAGGCATGACTTTATTTGGTAATCATCAGTATTGATTTAAATTGACACTAAACATGAGATAAGATTTTGCAGAATATAGGAATAGAGGTATCCTCCATCTTGCATAATACAACCAATAGAACTTAAATTTAGTAACATTACCTGACTGCACTCTATAAAATGAATTACACACATCATCATTTCCAACTTACAGTTCCTCCACAACAGACCTAACTACATGAGTCTAAGTCTCACCGCATACTACTTTCATGTAATAGCCTAACCCGGAGTTAAAAGATACTATCTTAAGATATGGGACCCTATAATTTACATCCCTTTAAGGATATCACTTTACCTTATTACTATAATAAAACAAACTCGGGTCCTAAATCAAGGAATACTAACTGCATAGTACATTGGTTTGGATTTTTATCAATCATAACATTCAAGCCTATCTTTACAGCACCCACTTTATGGATCTTTGCAACTAAAACTAGTAACTTCAATCACTCTCATAAATATTTTTGCCATATACCCCCCTTCCTAACTATTTTACATAGTGAAAGTTTATCTCCCTCTTCCCTCTTTACCTATAACCTTAGCTCGAGTAGCTACACCAAAACTTTTACAATATAGAACATTTACTCCCATATCTAAAGCATTACTATGCTTCTATAACAACTATAATACTAATATGAGAAGGTTCATCGAGGTACCAGATCATAAGCATTAAGAATGGAAATAACACTATTCAATCATAACTTATATTTGTTACACTACTCAAGGTGGATCCTGAGATGTACGATACGATACCATAGGCACAAATTGCTTTATATACCAAATGTCTAGATCATAAATATATGATCGTTTTGTCATAAACATAACATAACATAACATGAGTTCTTAAGACTGACAACAATAATAAATATAAGAGCATATATCATGAGTTGTATATCATAAAGTCAGGATTCATATATTCAAGTAACATGACAAGGATTATTGCTTGAAGCCATTTTTTCTCATTTTTAGAGATGAGATAGTAATATGTTTGCATAAACTTTATCACTTTCGCTAATCCTGACGTAAAATAAGTCGTTAATGCATACAAAGAATAGTTCCTTAGAACTAAGCATGATACGAGACATGGATTTATGGACCATGAGCATCATAACATAGAGCTTGAATACTTGAATTCTTAAATTTCTAAGAGGAATTATTGCTTCTAGTTTGGAGGTCAAAACATGGACATACATTGCATAGAGAACTTAAACGTTAGGCAGACGCATGACTTAAATACGTATGACATTAGTGGAATGTACTCTTAAATTGAAGTAGGAGGAGTTCACTAGAATAGGAATAGATTTATCATGACTCTTTCATAAAACTTGCCACCATGAGAAAATTTAATAACTACCTTAGTCCATAATCTCCCCCTTAGATCAAAGTCACAATCCTAGACCTGCAAACATACCCTATCATCAATCTATAACCACAACTCTCATCAAAAAAAGGGTATCACTATACATATGAATTCTAGGCTCACCCTAATATACTATTATAGGAAAGTACTAACTTCTTTCTATGACATTCCTCCCAAGGGCACTCCTCTTAACTTTCTCTAGCCTCTAAGCTTGAACTCTAACCTCACTACCTTTTAACCTTAGTTTATGAATGAAGGGTGACTCTTTTGATAGAATAAGGAAGTTTTAAGGCTTAAAAATAGGTTATAAAAAGATTAGATGGTCTATACAACACAAAAAGACTAAAATAACCCTTAAACACTTTTAAAATGAATTCGCATCGATGAAATAAGTTAGTTACATAGATCAAAGCCCAAAGAGAACCTTTAGCTCTGCGATGTGAAGCCTAATATGAAGTAACATCTTTATGACACATAGCCTGGCGTGAAGCTGAGGTAATAAGCCTTTATGGGATCGTCGCGATGTGAAGCCATTGTAAACTCACCCCCTTCGATGCACAACCTATTTTCTTTGGCCAAACTTTCTCCAATGCATTAGAAATTATCCTGGTACATGCTATACTTAATCTAGGGACCACATAAGCTCATTTTAAGCATAATTTAGACTTCGCAAACACTCAGGCAGCTATAAAATCATTTCTCCAACACTAATCCTCATATAGATATAAAAATCACAATTTTTCACTCAAAATTTTCTTAAGTTATCAACCTAGGATCTTTCACACATTATAACAAACCTACTAATTCATCCTAAAACACTCTAGTTTTTGGACCTTAGAAAATTTCTTGGAATTCTGGTCTCTGGACCCAATAAGACTCATGGATATGAGTCGTATGCTGGGTTATGAGTGGTATGGTCTAGTCGTATACTGACGACTATTGGTTGGTGGGATGGATTTGGTCACTAAAATGGATACAACTTGGGTAGTACCAGTCGTATCGGTGGATATGAATCATTGGGTTTCTTTACTTAATATTAAACTTGGTAACTTAAATTGGATCTGAGTATGAGTGGCTCACCTGGAGCCATAATCCAAGGTATGAAATAATGTTTAATCTTCTTGGGATTCCATTCAGCCAGGGGTACAGATCATGGGTATGAGTCTTACACTTGGATGCGACATGGTTTGAGAGTGTCGTACCTTAGACAGTGTTGAGTCCAAGGGAGGTGGCATTGGATATGGGTAGTGGTTACCACTCATATTAAAGGGTACGACTAGTATGGTGTACCCATCTGACGGGATTTTGAGGGAGTTTAAGTGAGGGCAATCTGGACATTTTCCCACTTATCATAATAAGTCCCACGACTTATATTGCACTTTGGAGGTTATTTTACCTATTATTTTGTTCTTAAAAACTTAGAACATTCTCATAAATCCTCTCTAAAGTTTTGGGCAAAGGAGGCTAGGGTTTTACCTTAAGGCTTAATTTGTGGCTTGTGTTGGTGGTTTCTCTCTGTTAACTTATCAATTAAGTCATGTTCTCTTACCTCATTATTATTTCAAATTAAAGGCATAGTTTGTTTTGTATAATGTTTGTATGGTTTGATTGTTGTATGGTTTAGGGTTTTCAAATATGATTTGGGGGTTTAATTTATAAATGCTTGGTTATGGTTTCCAATGTTTTAATTGTACTTTTATATGCTTTAATGGTGGTTTTGGATTATTGGATTGGATGGGAATGGTTACTTGGCAATGGATTTTTGTTTTGGAAATACTATGCCCCCAATGTGTTTGATAAAATGCCCATAACAATGTTTTCACTATACTATGGGATTTTCAATGGAACTTATGCATTGTTTAAACATAGTAATGGAACCTTTAATATTTAAATAGTTTTGTAATGGTTTTGCTTAACAAATCTACTTGTGGGGTACATGGGAATCTCTCAAGTAAATCGTAAAATATGATCTATGGGTACATTAAAATCCCATGATCACAAAAAGGTTTGGCTATGGATAGTTCTTGAAATAATTAGTTGGTATGATGATACCACTATTAATGGCCTTGGTTAATAAATGGATAATGGTTTAGTTACTTGGAAAATAGTTTTAATTTGGCTAAAAAGGGGGAGGTGTAGTAAAGACTTAGAAGGTGGAGGTCCCAAGGGGACTGATATTGGAAACTCATATTTGCCAATGTGAGGTTTAGTACTTGGTGACCATGTTCATGACGTCATACTTTATATTGAGGGATATACTAGTCATCCCAGGGTACCTTCCTGAGTCGTACGACTACTCGTACTAGGGCCTTTTTAGCAGGGAGAGCTGAACCCGTATAGACGATAGGTGGTTTAGGATGGCAAAGATACACAACCCAAGTAAAGGTTTTTAATGCATGCTAAACCGATTCTCTTTTCCTGCATGGTTATATATATGTATAGTTGTATGCATTATGGATGGTTTTACTTGGTTTTATAAATGACATTATTTTATCCTTATCTTGAGATCATGCTAGAGTTCACCCACCAACCTATTTTTGACTGGCTGTATACCCATGCTATGCAGGAACCAACCATTCTACTTCTCCTATCTAGTATTTGGATACTCGGGTCAGCCATTGAATTAAAGTAATAAGCTTTTGTCTTTTTGAAAGGCTCCATTTCATAGATGTTGTCTTATACTTTGGATTTATTTTTTATTTTAGTTTGGGCTATTATTGGAGACATATCCTAATTGGATTTTCTTACTCTTTTGGTTAGAAACTTTGTGGTACTACTATGTGTTGGTATAGGTGGGATAGGTATGGGTGTTATCTTTATCATTAGCATTAGTACTTGGGTTTCCAGACTTGGACAATATTATTAGTTGTTCCATTGTATTTTATTTTAGGTTTATTATGTATTGGAATCTATTTGGTCATGGCCTGGTTTATGGCCTTTGATTTTTATAATAGGTGGTTCGATTGGTATGGTAGGTTGGATGGTTGGACTTTATTGTGTTGATCATGGCCGTGATCCTATCCTAGAGTCCTGACATGAACAATAATGTTATCTTGTTATATGTTTGGAATTCAACCAACACTATGGGTTGGGTAACAAGGGTGGTCTCTAGTCCCGGTAGGACTTGGGACACCCATTATGACAAGGCCTTAGGTTGGGTCACATCAAGTTTGTATCAGAGCTTTAGGTTCATGGTCAATTGGAGAGTCCATAACTTCGTGTCTAGTAGAGTCTCTTTTAGGGGTATATAGTGTGCCACACTCATAAAAGAGAGACTGTAAGGCATTTAAGAATGTTTCACTTTCTTGGTATTCTATTTTCAAGATGCAATGTCCAAGGTCCTCTCTAATCCTTGTTTGTTTGTCTTTTAGATCATGCCTTGTAGATCTGGAACACAAAAAAACTCTTCTATCCTATTTGGGGACAAAGTGGAAGGGACATAGAAGATCTATACTCATTCTAGGGGTCCTATCCCTGATATTTCTGGAGTTTTTCCAATTTCTACTGGTCCTTCTTAGGGTGAGGTAACTAATGTGGAGTTTCACCAATCTATTCATGTTACTTCTTAGTTTGTTATTGCACAGGCTGAGCTGGGTACTTCTGGTGTATTGTCTGCTGAGGCCACAAGGGTTGTCCAGTTTATAAAGATAAGACCTCCTACCCTTACTGATGTGAAGGTGGAGGAGGATCCTCAGGGCTTCTTGGATGAAATAGAGAAAATATTCAGGGTAATGCAAGCATCTAATACGGAAGGTGTGAACTTCACAGCTTATCTACTCAAATATATTGTATACCCATGGAATATGGAATGGGATGATGTAAAGGGAGATATTGAGGAGATGTCCTTATAGGAGGATTTTTCTAATACCTTCTTTGATTATTTATTTCCCCAAGAGATGAGGGAAGCAAAGATAGAGGAGTTTGTGAATCTTAAGCAAGAGAGGATGACTGTCAAGGAATATGCTTTGAAATTTCACCAGTTGTCAAGTTATTCTTATGATTTGGTGGCTGACATGAGGGAGAGGATGAGAAAGTTCATTTTTGGGCTAAATCAGGATTTAATCTTAGAAAGCAAGACTGCTTTACTGATTAAGGATATGGACATTTCTAGGCTGATTGTTCATATGTAGAAAGTGGAGAATGAGAAAAAAATAGGCAGAATTCATAGATAGGTAGGGTAAGAGGAGTAGGTTCTCTGAGCAAGGTGGAGCTCAGTAGCAGGAAGGTCAGGATGGAGGTAAATAGCAAAAGAAAAAGTAGAGGAGTTTTGGTTCCTTCTCTACAGATTGTACTTCTTATCCGACATAGTCGGGTGATAGGCATTTGAGTGGTGAAAATTTTGGGGCATAGGGTGCCCAATCTTAGGAAAATAGGGGCTAGTCGATTTCTTCATGCCCTCCTTGTTGGTTCTATGGTTGTCCTCATCAGGGTTATTATGACAAAGAGAGGGACAAATATATTAAGTGTGGCCATCCAAGATATCTTCTCAAGAATTGTCCTATTAATAAGGTGGCTACGGGGGCAAACAAGGTTTCTGTGGCTTCATCTTCTACTTCTGCACCCAGTGGTGTCGTATTTGTGTCTGTTACTGCTCCTGGTTCTGGTGTTGATTATAATAGGTTATATGCTTTTGTACCTCACTAGGAATCTGAGGCATTGCATGATGTCATTACTGGTATGTTACAACTCTTTTCTCATGATGTGAATTATCTGCTTGATTTAGGGTCTACTCCTTCTTATGTCAACCTATATGTGGCTATGTGTATTTATTTTGATCTTGAGGTTATTTTGGATCCTTTTTTTTTATTTCTACCCTAATAGTTAACTCGATTATTGCTAAGAGAGTCTATAAGGGGTGTGTTGTAGCTGTTAGTAGCAGTAGACCATGGTGGATATATAAGATGGATATAGTGGGTTTTGATGTTTTTTGGGATGGATTGGTTATATTCTTGAGACGCGTCCTTATATTATTGGACCCGTAAGGTTGTCTTTAGGTTCCTTGGCGAACCAGTTATAGAATAGAAGGGCGGTTCTCTTGCTCCTAGGGGGCATTTATTTCGTATCTTAGAGCTCATAGATTAATCTTTAAAGGTTGTCACTATAATTTGGTTCAGGTTAAAGACTGTAACTCAGAGGGTCCTTCTTTCTGGTTAGTTTTAGTGGTTAATAAATTTCTCGAGGTCTTTTCGGATGATCTTCTTGGTGTTCCTCCGGATAGGGAAATTGTAAACCCCATACTTCTACCTAGCTTGAATCATCCCAAGAATGTTAGAAACTTACTTTGAAATATGAATCTATTTTTGTAAATGTGAAATTTTTAAGATTATTACTTTTTATCATGTGGGAAATTAAATTATCTTTCCAATGATACCAAATTCATCCAAATCCGATGTCGGAGTAAAACGTTATGGACATTTTACTCAGAGCTATCATAATCGCGCAGGTGCGACGGCCAGGTTTATGGACTATCGATTTAGCGACGGACCATCGCCTAGACTATCATAGCCAAGGTAGTGAGTCAACCTTCTGGATAAGGTACGACGGACAGGTTGATGGACCGTCAAACTTACGACGGGCCATCGCCCAACCCATTTCTATAAGGCAGTGAGTATTTACTTGCTCCACGTACAATGGTAAAAACGATGGACCATCGAGCCAATGAAGGACCATCGCAGGTCCTATTCAGCGAATTTTGAGTAATTTTTAAAGGGTATTTTGTTTTTTTTACCCCGTTTAACCACTAATTATATCATACCAAGGCTCATAAGTTTATTATTCATCCACAACATCAAATTAGGGTTTTCTCTCAAAGCTAATCTCCAAGAGCAAGATCCAAATCCTCCTTCAAGAAACTAATAGATTCAAGTTCTTTAAGTCCAAGAACTGCAAGAAACTCACAACCCAGGTATGTCATGTGTTGATTCATGGGTCCCTTTCACCCATAAAGCTCAAGAATCTCTTAGAAAATCCAAGATTTGGGTATTGTGAATGTTCATGATTTAAACTGAATTGAAATTCATGTTCATAATGCTGTGTGGTTTTGATTCATGTTTTAAATTACATATTCTAATAACTGACCCTAGTATATGAAAATTTGCATAATAACCATGATAAACCCCCTTCAATTTACAAGTTGATTAATGTCTCCATGATTATTAGATGTGTTGATGATTGTACAACCACAACATACTCCCCATATGTTTGATTAAATGCCTATGTGAAAGAAAAGTGCCATACTAGTATGATAATATGTAATCCCCATTCATGTACAAGTTCATGCATGTCAAGTGTTTGATGAAATATGTGGTCGTTGTGATGCTTTAGAACTTGTACTTTATGAATTCTCCATCTTATTATAGTATGGATTGTTGATGTTAGTCATGTATTCAAGAAAGTCATGCTTTGTCAGTTTCTTTCCATCGAGTCCTGAGGATACTTGTACTCGATAATTTAGCTGTGTGCCTAAAACCAGTGTTATGTTTTCACAATACTCATAAACCAGTGTCATGTTTTCACAATACTCATAGTCAAGCTATGATCCATAGAACTCAGTCCGTCATGTGACTCAGGAAAACTCAGAAATCTCAGAAATTTTGGTAACCTCAGTATTCCCAGTAAATCTCAGTAACTTCAGTACAATCAGTCAGTCCTCAGATCTTAGTAGCATTCCGTCAGTCAGCGGAACTCAGTGAACTCAGTTTAGCGGATCTAAACAACACCATTAGTATCAGTTCAGTGTCTATTCAGTTGGGAGTAGGATTTAGCACCAAGTGAACCCAAGGATGGGTACTCACCTATTATTTAGTAGAGGGTATGATCCTTAGAAGCAGTCCTTGTGTTCCAGAACTACGTAGCCAGCGTAGGTTGAGATGCACCCAACACGTTTAGGATTTATAGATATTATTTGGGTTACCTACCAAGAAGGGTTGATGGAAGAGCTCCCTGTCAGAAAGGGTATACTCACAACTTATTTTTACCCGTGGCATGGTATTGATACCCTTCCAGCCGGGGTTATAGGTTGGACCCCACCAGTTTAGTTTTGGGGCATGTCGATTAGATGATAACCTCCCACAGTTTCAGTTACAGAATTAGGACTATCAGATACAGTTATTCTGTCTCAATAAAAGAACTCAGATAGTTCTTCAGATTCAAGTTTATCAGATACAGTCAACTAAGTACAGTACGAAACTCAGCTAGTTCCATCAGAAACTAGACTGTTAGATATAGTCCCTCAGTATTAGTTATTTTACTTACATAGTTATCAGTACTCAGGGTCAGTAATCATATTATCATGAACTCAATCATAGTTATTATGTATTCATGCATGTATTCTCATGTTTATGTTATCCAGTCAGTTAGTGTAGTTCATGCATGTGAACCGTTTTGCATTCAGCCTACCTTCCATGCATACCAGTATATTCAAAGTACCGATGTATTTGCGCTATGGTGTTTTATACCATAGGTTTAAAAGCACGAGCTCCAGAGCATCAGTAGCATTCTATTCTCAAAAGTATGAGATAGCAGTGAGTCCTCATACTTCAAGGACATGACTATTTCTTTATTATCTCATTTATTTATTTATTTAGTAGTTGGAGTTAGTTGGGGATATGTCCCATTAACTCCTTATTCAGGCAGCTTAGTCAGTTAGAGGCTTTTCAGACTATCATGTTCAGACAGTTATTTCAGTTTTTGGGTATTTCATACCCCATCCATATGTTATGATTTATTAGTTGTGTTTTAGTTTTGAACCTTAAGGCCTTTCAGTTCATGTTTTGCATTTATATAGTATATTATGCAGTGTTCAGGTACAGATATCAGTCATGGGTTAGCTTGTGGTCCTTTGGGGTCATGAGCATCGTGTAGCATTTTGGGTACTAGATTTGGGGTATTACAAACTTAGTATCATAGCCTAAGGGTCAATAGAATCCTAGGAAGTCTAAAAGCCGTATCTAGTAGAGTCTTGTGCATGGGTGTGTTGTGCACCATACTTATGTGCAGGAGACTATAAGATGTTTTAGGAACTGTTTCCCTTTTTGCCGTATTCATGTCATTCCAGTGAGCATACGCTCCAGTTAAACTCTCAGTCTAATCTGCTTCTTCCCTTTATTTACTGATCATGCCTCCCAAAATGTCTAGCGAAGGGGGAAATGGAAATCAGTCAGCACCTCAGCCCATCTAGCCAGGTCCTCTGGATGAGCACGTTTCTCATGCATAATTTAGGACTGCATTCACTACTCTAGTTCACTCTGTCATAACTTAGAATGAACAGCCCACCACCATTTAGGTCAACCCAAGGGCCAATGCTACTGCATCCAGGATTCAGGTCTTTACCCGAATGAATCCTTCCCTATTCATTGATTCTAAGTCTGAAGAGGATCCATAGGAGTTCCTAGACCAGGTTAATAAAGTCACAGACATCATAGAAGTGACTTCCAGTGAGAGCGTAGTGTTAGCCACCTATCAGCTACAAGACATAGAACATACATGGTATAAATAGTGCAAGGTAGATAGGGGTATAGATATAGAGACCATAGAGTGGGAAAGTTTGCTACGGCCTTCTTAGATAGATTATTTCCTCTATAGCAGAAAGAAGCCAAAATGTTAGAGTTCATAAATCTTAGACAAGGCACCATGAGTGTGAAAGAATACTCCCTTAAGTTCACTCAGTTAGCCAGGTATGCTCCCCATATAGTAGCAGATAGCAGATCCAGAATGAGTAAGTTTGTGTTAGGGGTATCAGGTAGAGTGGTTAATAAGTATAGGACTTTGATGTTGATTAGTGATATGGACATATCTAGGCTTATGGTCTATGCTTAATAGATAGAGGAATAGAAGCTTAAGAAGAAGGAGAGAGAAAATAAGAGTATCAGGTAGAGTGGTTAATAAGTATAGGACTTTGATGTTGATTAGTGATATGGACATATCTAGGCTTATGGTCTATGCTTAATAGATAGAGGAATAGAAGCTTAAGAAGAAGGAGAGAGAAAATAAGAGGGCCAGAATAGGTAGTTATAGTTTTTCTCAGCCAGTATTACAAGGTGGTAACCATTCTTATCATAGTTAGAAATTTTTATTCCTAGTTTCCTCTCCAGCTAGTACACCAGGCTCCAAGTCCCAAGGTAGTGACAGAAGGATTTTTACTCATCCATTTGGCAAAGAGTGTGGTAAGTATCATAAGAGGTGTGTAGAGTCAAAACTAATGTGTGTTTCGGATGTGGGAAAGTTAGTCACAAAGTTTGAGATTGTCCTAAAAATGGTCCTCGAAGTCAGTATGGTCATTCTTCAGCTCAGTCTAATCACCCGAAATAGTAGGGTGGCAATTCCAGCACTATCAGTGGGCAACGCGTAAATAGACTCTATGCACTTCGATCACGGCAAAATCAAGAAAGTCCTCCTGATGTAGTAACTGGTATGTTATAGATCACTCATTTACATATTCACACTTCTCCAAATTCATGAGTTTCTTTTTTTTTAAACCTTGCATAGTAGTTAAACTTTGGGGTCAGAAAGTCAAGACTTCAAATTCTAGTTATAGTTTCAATATGTGTAGATAATCAGTAAGAGAAGATGATTTTTGACCCATTCCTGTCTTAGTGCAAAGTTTTGTACTATATTCATCACGATATCTACGCATGTTACCCATTTCAGTTCCACAAATACAACTTGTATCTGCACGCTTCTCATAGAATAGTGTGTATTTCATGTTCCTAGTATGAGGAATTCCAATTCACTCAATGTTACGAATCAGGTCCCATAAACACAGAAATTCCAGACTCAGGTCATGCAACTCATGACTTATGTACACATGTCATGTTTTACAGTATGTCCAGACCACATAACTAATGCTTCTCTCCTAGTAATTAGCCAAACTCAGCTTATGCCATGAATACTCTCAGTTTAAATTCCTCAATAAATCTGTGACATTGATGTTTTGTCCCTCAGACCTCAGTTACAAGATCAGTTTAGTAATTGATATTCTATAAAGAACTCAGATATTCCTACAGGACCATGGCTATCCATTATCAGTTACTTAGCCATTAGGATTCAGTCCTTTAGTATCAGTATCAGCCTTAGTTACTAGAATTTGGTACCGATATGAGTCTCAATTACATACTTTGTTACCGTCTCTACTATAGTCTTAGTTATAATGCCAGCTTTAGTTTAGTAATCAGATCAGAAACTCAGTTTAGTTCCAGAATTGCTTGACCAATGCTACAACTCTTAGTTACTCAGTCAGTAGTATTTTAGTACGTCAGTCTATATAATATATCCAAATCATGCTAGATGCCTATTCCTGCATTCTTGAGGTGATACAATTTTGCTCATTCATGCTCAGTTACCTCATGTTATCCAATCTATTATTACCTCTTATGCATAATATTCTACAACCTTAGTCTAGTTATTTGGACTAAGTATAGACCAGTGTCACATGCCCAATATTCAACTATCAATTATTCGCTTAATCAGATAATTTAGTATGTTTGTGCATTCGTGCTCAGCGCCCATGTTAATCTTTTCAGTAGGCTCAGTTGCAGTGCAAGAATCTTAGTCATTTCATCTTAAATGGTTATCCTAGGTCTTAACCTATCTTACCAAATTTATCTAGGCAATGATTTTTCCTATTTAGTTGTCTTGTTCAGACCACACTAAGATTTATTTATGCCCTAAAGCCATTAGAGCTCTATAGAAAGAGTGTTAAGGAAAGTATCTAGTCAACTATAGGTTTTCAGCATGTGTTAGTCTCAGACAGACAAGTTCGTACAGTTTAGTTTCCTATCTTTCCATCTATTCTCTCTAGCCAAAATCTTATGAATAAAACTAGTCTAAGAAGAACCAATAATGTAGATGCAAGCTCAGCTTAGTTCATGTATCAGGCCTTAGTTTTAGATCTCAGATAATCAGTTAAGAATCAGCTCCTAGGTCCCTTGTACATCACCTCAGTTTCCCTTAGTAACTCATCCAAGTTAGTATACCTAGAGGGACCTAGTGTCCCAAGGGAGAGATACGCTGTAATCCCCCAAACTTTCATGACTTAAACATCCCACTCCTTTTTCTAGAAATGGATCCAGATTGGAGTAGTGGGTACTTATAAGTTGACTCCCAAGTTCCAATCTCAGTCGTGAGCCATGTATTTAGAGGCTCAGTTTAGTTCACAAAATTCAATTTATATATCATGTTTTAGTCTCAATCATGTTCTTAGGTTTCCATTCATGCTTACTTCTGATATAATTATGGGTTCATCAGTACTTTTCAGTTTACGTAGTAGTTTTCTTAAACTTACTCAGTTCCATGTTCAAATTACCATTACAAAGTTGATATTTCGTTCATGCTTAAATCTTCATTACAAACTTGGTACTAAGTACTCTTTTATATTCAGTCATGCATTCATATATCAGTTCAGTCATATAATTATGCATCAAATATGCATTCTTATTTTGAGAAAAACTCAGTTTATTATGACACTCAGTCATGCATTCTTGAATCAGTTACACATGCATCAGATATGCATGTTCGGTATGATATATTTAGTTACCAGTCATGTCAGTCATGAGATCATGTTCCAGTCATTCATATTTAGTATGTACATCAGTTTGTTTTCTCTCCTCTCACTCAATCACTTTCATAGATGAATGTTCTCAAGGGGGAGATATTGTAATACCCCATACTTCTACCTAGCTTGAAGTCGTCCCAAGAATGTTTGAAACTTACTTTGAAATATGAATCCATTTTTGTATACATAGAATTTTTAAATTTTTCACTTTTTTATCATGTGGGAAATTGAATTAGCTTTCCAATGATACCAATTTCGTCCAAATCCAGTGTCGGAGTAAAAAGTTATGGACGTTTTAATCAGAGCTGTCAGAATCGCCCAGGTGCAACGACTAGGTTGACGGACCGTCGATCTAGCGATCGACCATCGCCTAGACTATCACAACCAAAGTAGTGAGTCAACCTTTTAGATAAGGTGCGATAGACTGGTTGACGGACTGTCGAACTTGCGATGGACATTTCCCAAGTTATCGCTATAAGGTAGTGAGATTTGTTTTGGTCCACGTATGAATGACAGGCTATCGATCCAGCAATGGACCATTGCATGTGCCATTGCAGGTCCCGTTCAACAAGTTTTAAGTTATTTTAAAAGGGTATTTGGGTCTTTTTCCAACCATTTTAACCCCTAATTATGTCAGACCAAGGTTCATAAATTCATTATTCATTCACAACATCAAATTAGGGTTTTCTCTCAAAGCTAATCTCCATGAACAATAGCCAAATCCTTCTTCCATAAACTAAGAGATTCAAGTTCTTCAAGTCCAAGAACTATAAGAAACATACAACCCAGGTATGTCATGTGTTGATTCATGGGTCCCTTTCACTCATGAAGCTCAAGAATCTCTTTTAAAATTCAAGATTTGTGTATTTATAAATGTTCATGATTTAAATTAAATTGAAATTCATGTCCATGATGTTGTGTGGTTTTAATTCATGTTTTAAATTACATATTTCAATAATTGACTCTAGCATATGAAGATTTGCATAATAACCATGATAAACCCCCTTCAATTTACAAGTTGATTAATGTATCCATGATTATTAGATGTGTTGATGATTGTATAACCATAACATGCTCCACATATGTTTGATTAAATGCCTATGTGAAAGAAAAGTACCATACTAGTATGATAATATATAATCCCTATTCATGTACAAGTTTATGCATGTCAAGTGTTTGATGAAATGTATTAGTCAATGAACTATGGATATATGTGTGGTCATTGTGGTGCTTTAGAACTTGCACTTCATGAATTCTCTAGCTTATTATAGTATGGATTGTTGTTGTTAGTCATGTATTCAAGCAAGTCATGCTTTGTCAGTTTCTTTCCATTCGAGTGTTGGGGGTACTTGTAGCCAACAATTTAGCTGTGTGCCTAGAGCCAGTGTCATGTTTTCATGATACTCTCAGTCAAGCTATGATCTATAAATCCCAGTTAGTCATGTGACTCTGAAAAACCTAAAAATCTCAAAAATCTCGATAACCTCAGTATTTCTAGTAAATTTTAGTAACTTCAGTATTCTCAATTAGTCCTCAGATCTCAGTAGCATTCCGTCAGTCAATGGAATTTAGTAAACTTAATTTAGTACCGCTAAATAATACTATTAGTATCAGTTCAGTTCAGTTAATCAGTTCAGTGTCTATTCAGTTGGGAGTAGGATTCCACACCGAGTGAACCCAAGGATGGGGACTCACATGTTATTCAGTAGAGGGTGTGATCCTTAAAGCAGTCCTTGTATTCCAGAACTATGTAGCCAGCGTAGGTTGAGATGCACCCTACACATTTAGGGATTTATATATCTTATTTGGGTTACCTAACAAGAGGGGTTGATAGAAGAGCTCCCTGTCAGAGCGGGTATACTCACAGCTAGTCTTTATCCATGGCACGATATTGATACCGTTCCAGCTGGGGTTATAGGTTGGACCCTACTAGTTCAGTTTTGGGGCATGTTGATTAGATGATTACCTCCCACAGTTTTAGTTACAGAATTAGAATTGTCAGATACAGTCATTCAGTCTCTGTAAAAGAACTCAGATAGTTCTTTAAATTCAGGACTGTCAGATATAGTCAACTCAGTACAGTATGGAACTTAGCTAATTCCATCATAAACTAGACTTTCAGATATAGTAGCTCAATATATGTTATTTTAGTTATACAGTTATTAGTATCTCATGTTATTAGTACTCAGGGTCAGTAATCATGTTATCGCAAACTCAGTTATAGTTATTATATATTCATGTATGTATTCTCATGTTCATTTTATCCAGTCAGTTAGTGTAGTTCATGTGTGTTAACCCTTTTGCATTCAGCATACCTTTCATGCATACCAGTACATTCAAAGTACTGACGCATTTATGCTATGGGGTTTTATACCATAGGTTCAGAAACACGTGCTCCAGAGCATCAGTAGCATTCTATTCTTAGCAATCAGAGATAGCAGTGAGTCCTCATCCTTCGAGGACATGTCTATTTATTTATTATCTCATTAATTAATTTATTTTAGTAGTTGGAGTTAGTTGGGTCTATGTTCTATCAACTCTTTATTCTGACAACTTAGTCAGTTAGAGGCTTTTCAGACTATTATGTTCAGATAGTTATTTCAGTGTCTGGGTATTTTATAGCTCATCCATATGTTATGATTTATCAGTTATGTTTCAGTTTTGAACCTTAAGGCCTTTCAATTCATGTTTTTGCATTTATATAGTATATTATGTAGTGTTCAGGTAAAATATCAGTCATGGGTTAGCTTGTGGTCCTTCGGGGTCATGAACATCGTGTAGCGTTCTGGGTACCAAATTCAGGGCGTTATTGGAAAGAGTTTGGTATTGATTTGATTCTGGACAGTCATCCAATATCTACTCCTCCTTATAGATTAGCTCTGGTAGAGTTGAGGAAACTCAAGGAGCAACTTAAGGTTCTTCTGGATAAGGGGTATATTTGTCCAAGTATGTCTTTGTAGGGTACACCAGTGTTGTTCGTGTGCAAAAAGGATGGTGTAATACCCCATACTAATCCTAGCTTGTTTCAACTCTTAGTTGCATACTTAAGGGGCTTAAGTCTTGAAAATTTCACTAAGTGTTGAGGGACTTAGTCTGTAATACCCCGCACTTTCGTAGGATAGAAAATAAACTATTGTTCGTATATGTGAAACCCCCAATTCTGTAATCCATATTTGGGCACATGAATTACCATGATTATGCTAGTTATAAGAGAGCTTATGATGCATTAAGTGTGTTTATATCAGTCACTTAAGGTTGTGCAAGCTAAGAGTTTTGAATCCATCAAGTTTTAGTGTTTCATTTCGCAAGGGTCATCTTTGAACGAGCATAACTTGATCAATATATGGTATTTTTGCATATTTCGACCCACCAAATTATAGAGAATCAAATTAGCTTTCCAATGATACCAATTTTATTAAAATCCAACACCTGAGTAAGGAGTTATGGCTTTGAAAAGTAGAGTGTGTCACCTAACTAATTGCAAATGGCTACTGGAATGGGTGTGCGATAAGGTGTGCAAGGCACACTTCAAAGTGTGACATAAGGTGTGCAGCGCACACTTCAAAGTGTGCCATAAGGTGTGCGGCACACACTTAGTGTTTCAGGTAGCGAAAAAACTCCATTTTGAGTTATTTTGAGGGCAATTAAGTGTTTTGGCACTCCTTCCACTCCCTTAAACTCAACCTTACAATTTAATAGGTTCTAAACATATTATAATCCTATTATCAGTCTAAGTTCATCATCCAAGAGCACTAAAGGAGAAAAACAACTAGGGTTGCACATGCAACATTGAAGGTCCAATCATTCAACAAGGACACCCTTTTGTTCTTGTGCCCAAAAATATTTTTCTTTTATGAAGTTATGGATTTTATATGTTTTATTATGAATTTGAAGCATGAATTTACATCCTATTTTGATTCTCATGAGATTATGACATTTTTGATATTTTAGAAGTGGAATTATATGAGAACAATGATATTTTAAGCTTAAAGCTGAAATTTTCAGATTTTGAAGAAATTTATATGTGTTTATGATGTAAAGCTTGAATCTTGATAAGTTTTAATGTTATATTGAGACATGGGTTTTGAAATCTATTTGATATTGTTGTTTTTGAGAAAACATATGTTATAAACACCTTGAATTTAAATGATTTGAAAAGATAAAGAAGCTTTGACCTTTCAGTCGTAAAAAAAGGGGCTGATTTTGAACCCGAGGTGAGAAAAGAAATCAACTTTTATTGATTCATTATGAAAGGGGTAGCATGATGGCTACCGTTGTGAATTGTTGAACTGTTTTATGGTGGATTTTCTTTTGAAAAGATCTTAGCTAAGTCTGAGAGTAGTCTTTAGTACCGAGCAGGAGGTATAGCGGGTTTGGTACTTCCCTAGAACTACATGCCCCCGTAGGAGCCGAAATTGAAGCTGATTTTCATAGTGATCACTAGTGTTTGGATTGATAATTTAAGGTCCTACTCTAATGGCAAGGAATAGGGCAACTCTCCTCAACGTGGGTAGAACGTTGGACTCCATGTAGCTTACATAGTTTATGTCGGTTATGAGAGACTCCCAATGTGTGTGTGTATGTACCATTCTATCTAAGAGGAATATATTTTTTTGAAGAATTGGTTATGAGAAAGTTATTATTTTCCTAAAGATTAAAATACTATATTCTAAAGAGAATTGTTATGAGATTTGATTTCTCAGATGGTTTGAAAACCGAGATGAAAGTGAATTGAGAACTTACTATGATGCTCACGTGTTTTATTTGATATATCTTACTCTTTTATGATTATGATGTTTTTATTTGAGCTACGTGAGTCACTTGTTATAGCATGCTTGTTTTCTATGAATACTTATGATACTTGATTTTTGAAACTTGCACACACGCCCATATACTCGGTCCATATTCCATGGTACTGACCCATGTATTTCTACGTGGGCTACATTTTCCCTATAATATAGGTTCAGGTGCTCAGTTTTAGACTTGACGGTGATTCTCGAGCACATCAATCTACATCTTTTGCTGCGGTGAGTCTTCATGATCCTAGGATATGCTGTTTCAAACTCCCAGTTTAGTTTGATTTGATACTTTATATTTTTAGTTCGAGTCAGTTGGGGCCTGTCCTAATGGCTCTTTGGTACATTGAATAGTAGAGGCTTGTCAGGCCGATTTTGTTAGACTAGTGAGTTGGAGTTGTTGGACTTTTCGTATTTTGTTTTTTCTCGCATTTATCCATATTACTGTGAGACATGGTTGATGATGATATTATGTATATGTTTGGTTATAATGATCTTGAAATAAGTGTTGAATGGTAGAATATGGTTCAAAGGGTTAGCTTGGGGATACTTGTATCCTTAAGCACCGTGTGATGCTTCGGGACCCATTTTCGGGGCGTTACAAACTTGGTATCAGAGGCTAAGGTTTAAGGAGTTCCATGGAGTTTGAAAATCTACGTTAAGTAGAGTCTTGATCATCGGTGTGTAGCGCGCCACATCTATGAGCAAGAAGCTATGAGATATTTTAGGAAAAAGGTCATTTCTTTCTTTCAGAAGTCCATCGTGCTTACAGTGTCTCTCTCAGCTATTAATTCATGCTCTCTTATTTCAAATATGCCTCCTCGCCGATCTAAAAGGAATAACGCCGGTCAGAAACCTTAGCTTGCTGGCCCAATAAATTATAATATCTCCCACGCCAAGTTTCGAGCAGCCTTTCAGGCATTGGCCTAAGCTGTTACTGCGAACGTTCAGGCCAATTCAGCCCCGGCTCCACAGTAGCAGGGAGGTGATTCAACTACTACAAGGATTCATGACTTTATGCGGATGGACCCACTGGAGTTTTATGGGTCCAAGCCAGATGAGGACCTATAGTTATACTTGGAGAAGGTGAGAAAGATCACACAGGTGATGCAGGTCTCTGAGGAGCATAGTGTGGAGTTGGCATCGTATTGGTTGAAGGACCTTTCTTATGATTGGGTAGTTTCTTGGAGGAAGGGTAGAGGTGAGGGTGTCGCCTCTACGACTTGGTAGGAGTTCCAGGATGTATTCCTGGATAAGTTTTTCCCTTTGGAGATGAGGGAGGAAAAGGTGGAGGAGTTCATGAACTTACGGCAGGGCTTTATGACTATTAAGGAGTATTGCTTGAAGTTCAATCAGTTGGCCAAATATGCTCCTGAATTAGTAGCTAATAACCGAGCTAGTATGAGTAAATTTGTGATAGGGGTGTCGAGCTACGTGGTTAAAGAGTGTAGATCTACCATGCTAAATAATGAGATGAATCTTTCCAGGCTGATGACTCATGCCCAACTAATTAAAGTAGACAAGATCAAGGAGAGGGACAGAATAAAAGAAATAAGAGAGCTAGGTCCGAGCAGCACGGACATGGCCAGACTAGATCACAAGGAGGGGACCTCCCTCAGTTTTAGAATTGCTCATCAGCACCAACACCATCGTCAGCTAGCGCTCCTATACCATGGGGTAGGCAGGAGCAAAGTGGTAAGCCATATGTGTTCAGACTCAGCACAGTATTGGCAGGAAACCAAATTATCCTCCATGTACCTAGTGTGGTAGGATCCATTTGTGTGAGTGTTGGGGAGTGAAGAAATGTTGCTTTGGGTGTGGTGACATGGTTCAAAAGTTTAGGGAGTGCCCACATGCCAGGCAAGGGCGACGTGATAATCGCCCTTAGACTCAGACTCAGATTGCTAGTGCTCCAGTTCAGGTGACTCGCCCAGTCCTAGCTCAGGGAGCCTCTTCTAGCACCACTGGCGGTTAGTACCAAAATCGGTTTTATGCTTTACCATCTCGCTAGGAGCAGTAGGACTCTCCCGATGTTGTTACTGGTATGCTTCGTATATTTTAGTTTGATGTTTATGCATTGTTGGACCCTGGGTCCAATTTTTCATATGTTACACCTCTATTTACTATGAATTTTGAAGTGAGTCCTGAAAATATTCTTGAGACTATCTTAGTTTCTACCCCAGTGGATGAGTCGATTGTTGCCCAGAAAGTGTATAGAAAGTGTCCTGTTATAGTCCTTCATAGAGTTATGTTTGCTGATCTGATTGAGTTGCACATTGTGGACTTTGATGTCATTCTGGGTATGAACTGGCTTCATTCTTGTTATGCCTCTATAGATTGTCATACCCGAGTAGTCAAGTTTAAGTTTCCTAATGAATCTGTGTTTGAGTAGTCAGGGAGTTCTGTATCTCCCAAGAGTAATTTTATCTCATATTTCAAGGCTAGAAAGCTTATTTCCAAGGGGTGAATTTATCATTTGGTTAGATTCAAGGACACTAAGTCTAAGACTCTAACTCTCCAGTCAGTTAGCGTCCTTAATGAGTTTCTCGATGTATTTTTGGAAGATCTTCTAGGGATACCTCCCGATAGAGAGATAGAATTCGAGATTGATCTTCTTCTCGACACCCAACCTATTTCTACTCCTCCTTACTGTATGGCACCTATAGAACTTAAGAAGTTGAAGGAGCAACTCAAAGATCTGTTAGATAAGGGTTTCATAAGGCCCAGTATTTCTCCTTGAGGTTTCTCTATTTTATTTGTGAGGAAGAAAGATGGTTCTTTGCGTATGTGCATTAACTATCGTCAGCTTAATAAAGTCACTGTCAAAAACAAGTATCCTCTTTCGAGAAATGATAATTTGTTTGACCAGTTGCAAGGTGCAAGTTGTTTTTGCAAGGTAGACCTTAGATCCATCTATCACACACTCAAAGTAAGGGAGTGTGAATGGACCTTTCTACCTGACCATCTGTCTGTGGATGAAAAGATGAACTAAGGTGAACTTGGGTACCAAGACCCTTCTGAAAGGCTCTCCAAAACTGAGTACCCCTATTTGAGATGATGGACAAAGGAACACCAAGCAATTTGACTAAATCACTAATATACAACTTAGCATAATCTTTAGCTATGTAAGACGTGTGGACTAGCAAGAAATGCACTGGATTAGTCAATCTTTCTACAATAACCCAAATCGAATTATGCGGACAACGAAAACAGGGTAAACGAATCACAAAATCCATATTCACCTCTTCTAACTTCTAAGTGGGGATACTAAACTCTTGCAACATACCACCAGGTCTTTCGTGCTCTACCTTAACCGGTTGATAAGTTGAACACTTGGCTACAAACTTTGATATATCTCTCTTCATACCACTTCACCAATAGACTTCCCTCAAGTCACAATACATCTTGGTGGCTCCTAGATTAATAAAATAACGTGCATCATGCGCTTCTGCCATAATCTGTTGCCTCGAATCATCAACACATGGCACATACAATCTAGTCTTGTATCTCAACACACCATCTCATCCTTGGGAGAAAACCTCTACCTTTAGTCTTTAACTGACTCCTTCAGTTTGACTAATCTAGAATCCTTATCTTGCATCTCTTTCACTTCTGAAACAAAGGAAGATTCAAAACTATTCTGAACCCAAACATTCCCTTTAGCTGAATCAACCAATCTAACACCCATTCTAGATAGCCGATAAACTTCTTTAAATAACTCTCTCTTATCATTTTCCACAAGAGCAACACTACCCATAAAAAATCTACTAAGGGCATCTGTCACTACATTGGCCTTGCTCGAATGATACAACACACTCCTACCTAAATCTTTCAACAATTCTAACTATTTTCTCTGATAAAGATTCAACTCCCTCTGAGTAAACACATAATGCAATCTTTTGTGATCCGTAAACACATCAATATGTAACCCATAAAGATAGTGTCTCTAGATTTTCAAAGCAAACACAACAACAACAAACTCGAGATCATAGGTCGGGTAATTATTTTTGTAAGGCTTAACCTGTCTAGAGGTGTAGGCTATGACCTTACCTCTCTGTATCAACATACAACCCAAACCAACTCTAAAGGCATCAAAATAAACAACAAAACCATTTGTACCATTAGGTAATACTAAAATTGAGGCTGAAGTGAGTTGAGTTTTCAATTCTTGAAAACTCTTCTCGTAAGAATATGACCATTGAAACTTAACTTTCTTCTGGGTTAATCTAGACATAAGAGGTACAATAGATGAGAAACCATCTACAAAACGCCTATAATAACCAGCTAAATCCAAGAAATTCCTAATGTCTGATGGAGAAATAGGTCTAGGCCAGTTTCTTACTGCTTCTGTCTTTTGGGGATCAACTCGAATACCCTCACTGGAAATAATATGACCAAGGAAAGCTATTGAACTTAGCCAAAATTCACATTTGCTGAATTTGGAGAAAAACTAGTGATCTCTAAGAGTTTGCAACATAATTCTAAAAGGGTCTGCATGATCATCCTCACTACGAGAGTAGACAAGGATATTGTCGATAAAGACTATGACAAACATGTCCAAATACTATTTGAACACTCCGGTCATCAAGTCCATGAAGGTTGCTAGGGCATTTGTTAGCTTGAAGGACATGACTAGGAACTCAAAATGACCATAACGGGTCATGAACGATGTCTTTGGAATATCGCATTCTCTTACTCTAAGTTGATGATAGACGGATCTATGGTGTATCTTTGAGAAATAAATTGCACCTTGGAGTTGATAAAATAAGTCATCCATTCTAGGAAGAGTATATTTAGTTTTGGCTGTAAATTTATTCAAATGATGATAGACAATGCATATATGCAAAGAATCATTTTCTTTCGTACATATAGGACGTGAGTGCCCCATTGAGAAATACTAGCCCTTATGAAACCTTTATCTAAAAGATATTTGAGCTGCTCCTTTAACTCTTTAAGCTCGGCGAGATCCATACGATAAGGAGGAATAAAGATAGGCTAAGTATTTGGGAGAAGGTCAATCCCAAATTCTATTTCCCTATCGGGAGGTAGCCCCAGAAAATCTTCAAAAAAAATATCAGGAAATTGATTGACTACACTAACTGACTGAACTGTTGGAGTCTCAGACTTAGTGTCCTTGAGTCAAACTAAATGATAGATACACCCTTTGGAGATCAACTTTATGGCTTTAAGATAAGATATGAAATGACTCTTGGGAGACACTAAATTACCTTTCTACTTAAAGAATGGCTCATCTGGAAACTGAAACTTCACCACTCAAATGCGACAATCTATAGAGGCATAATAGGAATAAAGCCAATACATACCAAGAATACGATAAAAATTAACCATATCAAACTCTATTAGGTCTGCTAACATGATTTTATGAAGGACAGGGGTAGGACACTTTCTATAGATTTGTTTAGCAACAACTGACCCACCTATTAGGGTAGAAACCAAGAAAGGCTTCAAGATCCTTTTAGGACTTATGTCAAAATTCACTACAACTAATAGGGTCACATAAAAGAAACTCGACCCGGGGTCTAACTACACATAAAAATCAAGATGAAAGACACGATGCATACCAGTAACAATATCTAGTTAATCCTTCTGTTCCTGACCGGATGGTAAAGAATAAAACTAATTTTGGTACTAACAGCCGCAAATACTGGATGGTATACCCTAAGAAGGAACTGGGCGACCTAGAGGAGCTGGTGCACTAGCGTCTTGAGTCTGGGGATGAACATCCTTGTTTCCCTTCTTAGAATGTGGACAATCTCTAATACCATAATCCAAATTACCACAACCATAACTACCTTTTTTTCCAGCTAAATACTTACTAGGGTGATTCTTACCAAGCTTGGCACATGGAGGATAACTGGGTCTTCCACTTGCCCAATTCTGAGATCTGGACATAGAATACATACACCACTGCTCCTTTCTAGCTTGGGAATGGAAGCACTAGCTGAAGATGGTGCTAGCATAGATGAATGATTCTAAAACTAGAAATAATTTCCCCCTCCAGACCTAGTTTGGCCATACTTAAACTACCCGGTTCTAGGCTTCTTGTTTCCCAAATATCTTCCCTTTAACTTATCTATCTTAATCTACTGCGAATGAATCATCAACCTCACAAGATCCATGTTTCCAATAAGCATGACAGTCTTACACTCTTTGACTGCCAACCTAGATACTCTAGTAATAAACTTACTATGATTGCCCTAGGATCAACCATCATTTCTGGGGCATTCTTAGACAACTGATTAAACTTAAGAAAATACTCCTTCATTATCATCGAGACCTGTCTCAGGTTCACAAAATCCACTATCTTAGTTTCTCTCATTTAATGTGGAAAGAACCTGTCTAGAAAAACATCTTAAAATACCTACCAAGTCATAGGAGTTGCATTTCACCTCTACAATTCTTTCACATAACTACCCAATCATACGGTGCATCCTTCAACCTATAGGATGCTAACTCTATAATCTTCTTCTAAAAATATGCATAATTTAGGTTATCTTCTTCACCTCATCTAAATAAAGTTATAGGTCCTCACCTGCTTTCAACCCAAAAAACTCCGACGAATTCATTCTCATAAAGTCTCTAATTTTGGATGCTACTAAATCACCATTCTATTAAAGTAGGACTATAAACTAATTGTAGCCCTGAACATTAAAAGTCATAGCTTAGGCCCACACCTGAAAAGCTGTCCTAATCTTATCATGCAATATATTCTTATTTAGAGAATTAATGGGTTGGGGTGGATGGTTATCATTTTTGTGGGCATTAACTCGACGAGGAGGCATATTCAATTATCACACAAGAGTATGAGTTAAAAGCAGATAGAGATATTGTAAGCATGATAGATCATGAAAGAAAGAGATGATTTCCTAAGAACGTCCCGTAGCCTTTTGCTTATAAATGTGGCATGCTTTACACCTATGATCAAGACTCCATGTAACGCGGCTTGCATGACTTCATAGGAATCTTAAAAATCTTAGGCTCTAATACCTTGTTTGTAACGCCCCAAAACCTGGTAGCGTGACATCACACAATACTCAGGACTATGAGTAGCCTTAAGCTAACCCTGTCTGCCTTCTACTAGATATAGATCTCATAATAAAGAAAATATCGACATTAGAGTCATACTACATATAGAAAATTATTTGAGATAGATGAGAATAATCTGAATATAATCTCTAAAAATCAATACTGTAAGTCTGAATGATACTAGCAGTCTGACAACCCTCTACTACTAATAACTAGAGTGTCACTAGTACAAACCCCCAACTAACTCGAACTTTCTGAAAGAAATACTGGATTATATAGACTAATAAGCTGCAAAATCTGAATGAGTAAGTCTCCAATTTATGAGGACTTACTAACTGTTGGATGTAGATGGAGATGCTTAAACTACTCACGTTGCTAATACTGAGCACCTGAACCTACATTATGAGACAATGTAGCACATAGACATATATATGTGGATCATTACTTTAAGGATGTACTAAGTATATGGGGGTGAAATCTAAAATCTGAAAGCAAAAATCTGAAACTATTATCTTTCTATAAAGCATAATCTGAATAAAATTATGAGCTTTTACACTTGGTTTTCTAAAAGATTTTCTATTAATCTTTTACTTTAACTAGAAGGGAAGTTCTCTTAACCGACATAAGCCATGTGAGCTAACATGGAGTCCAATGTCTCATTCCCCCAAAGGGGAAACCTCATGATAGGGAGAGGTGTCATACTCTTGCCAACGAGTATAACCTGAGCTAAGTGATCACATCTGTAACTATCACCCATATTGGAATAGGAATAAACTCATAATCTGTACCTATGTTGGCTATGTAGTTCTGAGGAAGATAAGGCACTCTATTCCCACACTTCCCACTCGATGATAAATACTACTCTCTTCTTAATCTGTATGCTCATTCTATTGAAAATCCATTTTAAAAATAAGCATAAGGGTTTATTCTAAAACCAATTATGCATTTATCTGATTAAATCTATAAATAAGGTTGTTCTAATTCTGTAATCTATAATAAATATATAAAGTGGATTTTAAAACTTTTCTGAGAATCTAAACATCAAGGCTTTACTGAAAGTCTGTAAATAATTAGATCATAGGATGCTTAAAGCATCATCTTTCTTGAAATATCAACATATAAAATTGGGCTTAGTAACCCATGCATCCATCATGTTCATGTCAAACCATCATAAAATTCATGCTTGATATTGAGAATAATAATAATTCAATTCAAAATTTGAAATTTACTTCAATAGGTATGAAAATATAGAAATAAACATGCAATTCAACTTCATAAACACTGAAAACTTATAATCTTGCAATTAACAATAATGGATATAAACTCTAATTTGAAGTTCATGTATAATCATTCAAATCACATAAATTTAAATTAAAAACTTAGTTTTGGGCACAAGGATGAAAGAAGATCCTGGTTCATAAACCCTACATACCTTGATTGATGATTAGATTATGAAACTTGAATTATAGATTCCCATTTGAGTTCTTGAAGATGAGTTTCTGATTATCTTGTTTTGAGAATCCTCAATTTAGATCTTTCTTGGAGAACCAATGTTGGAATTTGATTTCTTGGAGAAGAAGCTGTAATACTCATACTTTTCCTAGCTTGAAAATTTTCCCCGTGAATTTTAGAAGCTTTATTTGAAAGATGAATCTAATTTTATAGATGTGGTATTTTCAATATTTTAAATTTTTGTTATGTGATAAATTAAATAAGCTTTCCATTGATATCAAATTTACCCAAATTCGATACTCGTGCGAAGAGTTAGAGCCTTTTTAGTGAGACAGTGTATCACCTGAGCCTTCAGCGCACCGAGGAGATAGCTCAAATGGAAATTGTCTATTTCCAGTGTTTCTCCGTAATAGTGGCACATCGCGCCAAACTTTCAGCTCTCAAACAAGGTGGCAATGCAATAGCTCCGCATCGCGCCACCATGCAGATTCCCAATTGTCCAGTTCCAGTGACTTGGTGCGATAGTGGTGCGTTGTGCCAATGATGAAAATTGGGAAATTTTCTCAGAAATCAAATACGTGTCCCAGGGTTAAAAGAGTCAATTTCCCACCCTATATAAGCCTTATAACACGAGATTTGGCCATAATTCAGCAGCTTATACTCAATTACTCTCAAAAACTCTCAATAACAGGCCTTAGAGTTTTCATAGAAGGTTCAATTCCAAGGGAATTCACCATCAAATTTTAAGAATCTCTCCTTCAATATTCATAGAATCACAAACTAAGGTATGCATAGTGTTCATTCATAGATATCTTTCGTCTATGAAGTCCAAGAATCCTTTTTAACTACAAGTTATGGATTTTCTTCATGTTTTCATGCTTTGTATGTTCTCTTTCATGTTGATAAATGAGGAATTGATTTCTATTCCATGATTTGATGATAAATTCCATATGGGTTGATTAGTATAGATAAATATTTATGAAATCTCATGACTAAAACCTCGTATAATGGAATTGGAATTGAAGCATGATGTTTAATTGTTGTATGATGTACTTTACATGTACTATGCCTACATTATGTTTGATTAAATTCCAAAATAAAGGAAAATTGTCTAAATAGCATGATATCATGAAATCCCAAAGTATGTATAAGATTATGCCTATTACATGTTTGATGAAAGGCTCCTATGAATGTAGTATGTATTATGATCTTAGTTAAGTCTTTAAGTAAATAATGCTATGTCAGTTTCTTCACATCGAGTCCTGGGGGTACTTGTACTCGAACATTTAGCTGTGTGCCTAGAGACATGTCATGTTTTCATGATCTCTCAGTCAAGCTATGATCCATAGAACTCGTTAGTCATGTGACTCAGAAAATCTCAAAAATATCAGTAATCTCAGTAGTTCAGTAATCTTAGTAATCTCAGTAGTTCATTAATCTCAATGATCTCAGTACTTAGTAATCTCAGTAATCTCAGTATTCCCAGTAAGTCTTAGTAACCTCTATACTCTCGGTCAGTCCTTAAATCTCAGTAGCATTTCATCGGTCAATGGAACTCAGTAAATTCAGTTTAGCTCTGCTAAACTATACCATCAATATCAGTTTAGTTAATCAGTTCAGCATAATTAATTAGTTCAGTGTCTATTCAGATGGGAGTAGGAATTAGCACCGATTAAACCCAAGGATGGGAACTTGTCTATTATTTGAGAGTGCGATTCTTAGAGAAAATCCTTTCATTCTCTAAGTATGTAGCCATCATAGGTTGAAACATGGTAGCTTACTATATGAGGGTAGATGAGGTGGCTTAACCTATTATATGAGGGTTCCCACCATTGTCGCTAGAGTTACCTATTATTTGAGGGTTACTCACATGTTTTCCTTACCAGTGGTGCGGTATTGACACTCTTCAAATCAGGGTACAGATTAGACCCCAACTCAGCTGTTATAGCAAAATTGGGGCATGTCAGTTAGATGACTATTTCCCACAGTCTCAGTTACATTCTCAGTCTTAGTAAAAAAAATTCAGATAGTTTTTTAGATTTCAAGACTATTAGATACAGCCAGTTCAGATACAGTACAGAACTTGTCTAGTTCCATTAGATTTAGGACTATCAGATACAGTCACTTATGTTATCAGTTATATCAATTCTCAAAACTTATGTTATCAATTATATCAGTTCTCAAAACTCATGTTATCAGTTATATCGGTTCTCAAAACTTATGTTATCAGTTATATCAGTGCTCAAAACTCATGTTATCAGTCATATCAGTTATCAAAACTTATGTTATTAGTATTCAACTTAGGACTGTTAGATACAGTCAACCATCCCAGTTATTCATAATTAGAATTGTCATATATAGTTATTCATGTATTCATAACATAGTATTAGTCCCTCAGTATTCAGTAATATAGTTTCAGTCTTTCTCATTTATCAGTGACTCGGATATCTATATTAATAAACTCAGTAGTCAGAACTTAGTATTCGGTCCTACCACGATGTCAGTTACAGTTACATAGGCATGCATGTATTCTCACGTTTATGTTAGTCAGTCAGTTAGTATTGTTCATGCATATGGACTAGTTGTATTCAGCCTACCTCACTTGCATACTTATATATTCAAAGTACTGATGTATTTGCACCATGATTTTTAATACCATAGGTTTAGAAGTATGAGCTCCAGAGAACCAGTAGCATTTTAGTTTGACAACCAGAGTTAGCAGTTAGTCCTCATCCTTCGAGGACATAATGATCACATTACTATTTTAGTTTTCATTTTATTTTAGTAGTCGAAGTTAGTTGGAGACATGTCCCATCAACTCCTTATTCACACAATTTAGAGGCTTTTAGACTATAGTATGTTCAGACAATTATCTCAGTTGTTTTGGTATTGTTATACTATTTTCAAACATCGTTCTTATAAAATGTTTATCTAGTTTGAACCTTATGGTCTTTTAGTTCATGTTTTCTAAATTTTTCAATATTTTATATAGTATAAAGGTACAGATATCAGTCATGGGTTAACTTGTGGTCCTTTGGGGTCATAATCACCGTGTAGCATTTCGGTTTAGAAAATTGGGTCGTTATAAACTTGGTATCAAAGCCTAAGGTTCAATAGTGTCCTAGGAAGTATGAAAAGCCACATCTAGTATAGTCTTGTACATGCGTGTGTCGTGCACCACACTTATGTGCAGGAGGCTATGAGATATTTTAGAAATAGTTTCCCTTTCTCATGTCTCAGATCATGTGATCTATAACGGTTCTTTAAGAAACTCTTGTAGATTCTCATCATGCTTCACACATGTCAACTTTACCTTACTTTTAAGGTAAAAAAAATAGTAAAGCTCGAGTCCCAGAGATAGGGCTTTCTTAGATAGACCCTACAGTCAGTTATGGGATTGCCCTCAAGCTCAAAAGTATCCCATTAATTCAGTTAGATTCTAGAGTTGTACAGCTCTTATTCATGATCATGAGAACTCATATGTCATCAGATCCCTTCTCTAAATTCTTTGATAGCATATGACCTAGAGTTAGAAGCATGAACTCAGGAGTTTACCAGTAGTAGAGTTGGGATAACATGATCCAGGTTGAACATATTATGTATTCATGGGGATAGTTGTACCAAAGTTAATCAATAGGCTTGAACAATGCGAGCAAGAATTTAGGTTTATTAACATAACATTGGGATTGAAGGTGTGGATATGATATTAGTAGCATATGAAGAAATAGAACCAGATGATGTGTTTAGTTAGGAAAGCATGTGTCGAACAGAGTGTAAGTATATGACAATGATTGCAGTTCAGTTCAGATTTTAGTAAAGTGTTTACAGACTTATGATGATGGCTTAAAACCATGGGGGATATGATAGATCGAGTGATCTATTTTAGGCTCCCAGATTCCAGTAGTACTGCTAGTATGTATAGAAAGCAGTAAGGGAAGATGATTCCCGACCCATCCTTATATCAGTATAGATTTTTGCACTTCAGCTATCACAAAATCCACTCAGGCCTTGAGTTTCAAATCTATGGTCACAAATCATGCGCATGCATTTCTCCATAAATCATGTACAATTTTCGTTCCCAGTATAAGGGGTCCCAGTTTACCCTGCAGTATCAATTAGTTCCATGAGCACAACCTACTTTTATTCACTTTTCATGAATTATGTGCGCTTTCAGTTCCTAGCATAAAGAGTTTAGTTCCAGCTCCCTCAGTGTTATGAATCATGTCTCACACATTCAGAAATTTCAGACTTAGGTCATGCAACTTGTGACCCACATACTTATGTCATGCTTTAAAGTATGCCCAGTCCATATGACTTATGCTCCAATTCTAGTGAGCATCCAAACTCAAATATGTCATGTATATCCTCAGTTCAAACCATTTTGGTGAATCCATATTATTGATATTCTATTCCTCAGGCTTCAGTTCAAGTGTCAAGTACAGTCAGTATCCATTCATGCTTCAGGTCCTCCTGATTTAAAACTTCAATGAGCTCTCTCTGTGAAAATAATGTAGTAATTAGTAGTTGCTTAGAATATAGATAGTAAATGATTCATGTTAAGTGGAGATTTTTGCATGCTTACTTTACACGAAGGTGCAGTTATGATGATAGGATTAAATGTTGTAGTAGCGTGCAAGTAAGTGGCTATTAAGAGATTGCATTTATAAGTTGGGGAAAAGTATAGAGTGCGAGTATACGTTCAGATCCTTGATATATATCATTCATCATCATGTATCTATCCAAATTCAGTTTCCATCTCAGTTATAGTTTCATTTTTCAATTTCAGTAATCAGCATTCAGTCCCAGAATCAAATACTTCAGCACCAGTCCAAATGCCAGTTATCAAAAATTCAGTCCAGTTTCAGGATAGGTTGACAATGTTATAGTTATCGATTACTCAATCAGTAGTACCTCAATACCTCAGTTTATAAAATATTGCCAATCATATTAGACGCTTAGCCTAGCATTCTTGAGGTAATACAGTTTTCATAAATCCATGCCTAGTAACCTGATGATATCCAGTCAATCATTATCTCTTATGCATAATGTTTTACAGCCTTATTCCAGTTATTTGGACTAAGTACAGACCAGTCTCTCATACCCAGTATTCAACTATCAGTTATCCAATTAATTAGATAAGTCAGTATGTTTACGCATTCATGCTTAGCACCACAAGGCTTACTCACTTCATCTTAAATGGTGTTAGTAGGCCTGCACTCATCTTACTGAATCTCAATCAGGTTAAATCTCAATCAGGTTATGATCTTCTTACTCAGCTATTTTATACAGAAAAATTCATACAGTTTGGTTTCCATATCCCAAGCTATGTGCTCTAGTCGAAATCTCATGAAAGGATGTAATTATTTTAAGATAAACCAATTAGATAGGTGCAAGCTCAGCTCAATTTATGTATCATGCCTCAGTCTTAGATCTTAGATAATTAGTTACGACTCAGTTCCTAGGTGCCTTTTGCATTGCCTCAGTTTTCCTTAGTAGCTCAGCCAAGACAGTATTTCTAGAGAGATTTAGTGTCCCAAGGGGGAGATGTGCTATAATTCCCCAAACTTTTATAACATAAGAATTACATTCTCTCTTCATGTAATGAATCAATACAGTTTAGGAGTAGGGGGTACTCATAAGTTAACCCTTAATCTCCAACCTTAGTTGTATGTCATGTGTTCAAGACTCAGTTCAGTTCACGAAATTCAGTTTATATGCTATGTTTTAGCCTCAGTCATGTTCTCAGGTTCCCGTTAATGCATTCTTCAAGCATAATTATGGGGTCATCAGTGCCTTCCAGTCACGCAACAGTTTTCTTAAACTTACTTAGTTCCATGTTCAAACTACCATTACAAACTTGGTATTCAGTTCATGCTCAGATACCTATTACAATCTTGGTACTAAGTACTCTTTCATATTTATTCATGCATTCATATACCAGTTCAGTTATGTAATCATCAGACATGGATTCTCACTGCAAGAAATTCAGTTCATCACAACATTCAATTATGTATTCATAAGTCAATTATCCATGCATCAGATATGCATGTATTCAGCTTATCAGTCATGCATCAGACACACATATTCAGTATGTTATATTCAGCTCTTCAGTCATGAGTTCATGTTTTAGTTATTCATGTTCAGTGTGTACGTCAGTTCATCTTCTCCCCTCTCACTCAGTCTCATTTGAGGACGAATGTTCTCAAAGGGGAGATATTGTAATACCCATACTTTTCCTAGCTTGAAATTTTTCCCCAAGAATATTAGAAGCTTTCTTTGAAAAAATAATTCACTTTTATAGATGTGGTATTTTCAATATTTTTACTTTTTTTCATAGGGAAAATTCAATAAGATTTCCATCGCTACCAAATTCGACACTCGGGCGAAGAGTTAGAGCCTTTTTAGTGAGACAATGTATCACCTGAGCCTTCAGCACGTCACGGAGATAGCTCAAATAGCAATTGTCTATTTCTAGTGTTGCTTCACGATAGTGGTGCATCGTGCCAAACTTCCAAGTCTTAAACAATGGGGAAACGTGATAGCTCCACATTGCATCACCATGCAGATTCCCAATTTCCAGTTCTTGTGACTTGGCGCGATAGTGGCGCGTCGCACCAACAATGAAAATTGGGAAATTTTCTCAAAAATTAAATACTTGTCCCATGGTTAAAAGGGTCAATTTGCCATCCTATATAATCCTTATAACATGAGATTTGGCCATAATTCAGCAGCTTATACTCAATTACTCTCAAAAACTCTCAAGAACAAGCCTTAGCGTTTTCATAGAAGGTTAAATTCCAAGGGAATTCACCATCAAATTTCAATAATCTCTCCATCAATCTTCATATAATCACAAACTAAGGTATGCATAGTGTTTATTTATGGACTCCTTTTATCCATGAAGTCCATGAATCCTTTTTAACTACAAGTTATGGATTTTCTTTATGTTTTCATGCTTTGTATGTTCTCTTTCATATTGATAAATGAGGAATTGACTTCTATTCCATGATTTGATGATAAATTCCATGTGGGTTGATTAGTATAGATAAAGATTTACGAAATCTCATGACTAAAACCTTGTATGATGGAATTAGAATTGAAGCATGACATTTAATTATTGTATGATGTGCTTTATATGTACTGTGCCTACATTATGTTTGATTAAATGCCTAGATGAAGGAAAATTGTCTAACTATCATGATATCATGGAATCCCCATGTATGTACAAGTTTATGCCTATTACATGTTTGATGAAAGGCTCCTATGAATGTAGTATGTATTATGATGTTAGTCAAGTCTTCAAGTAAATCATGCTATGTCAGTTTCTTCTCATCAAGTCCTGGGGGTACTTGTAACCGAACATTTAGTTATGTGCCTAGAGCCATGTCATGTTTTCACGATATGTCAGTCAAGCTATGATCCATAGAACTTAGTCAGTCATGTGACTCAGAAAATCTCAGAAATCTCAGTAATCTCAGTAGTTCAATAATCTTAGTAATTTGAGTAGTTTAGTAATCTCAGTGATCTCAATACTCAGTAATCTCGGTAATCTCAGTATTCCTAGTAAGTTTTAGTAACCTTGGTACTCTCGGTCAGTCCTCAGATCTCAGTAGCATTTTGTCGGTCAACAGAAATCAGTAAATTCAGTTTAGCTCTGCTAAACTATACCATTATTATTAGTTCAATTAATCAGTTCAAGACAATTAATCAGTTCAATGTCTATTCAGATAGGATAAGGAATTAGCACCGAGTTAACCTAAGGATGGGAACTCACTTGTTATTTGAGGGTGCGATTCTTAGAAGCAATCTTTGCATTCCAGAACTATATAGCTAGCATAGGTTAAGACATTATAGCCTTCTATATGAGGGTAGATAAGGTGTCTTAACCTGTTATATGAGGGTTCCCATCATTCTCTCTAGAGTTACTTATTATATGAGGGTTACTCACATATTGTCCTTACTAGTGGCGTGGTATTGACACCCTTCCAATCAGGGCACAAATTGGACCCCAACTCAGCTGTTATAGCACAATTAGGGCATGTCGGTTATATGACTATTTCCCGCAATCTCTATTACTATATCAGTTTCAGTAAAAGAACACAGGTAGTTCTTCAGATTTTAGGACTATCAGATATAGTCAATTCAGACACAGTACGAAACTCAGCTAGTTCCATTAGATTCAGAATTGTTAGATATAGTCACTTATGATATCAGTTATATCAGTTCTCAAAACTCATGTTATCAATTATATCAGTTCGTAGAACTCATGTTATTAGTTATATTAGTTCTCAAAACTCATGTTATCAGTCATATCAGTTAGCAGAACTTATGTTATCAGTAGTCAACTTTAGGACTATTAGATACAGTTAACCAAACCAGTTCTTCATAATCAGAACTATCAGACACAGTTATTCATACATCCATAGCATAGTATCAGTCCCTCAGTATTTAGTAATATAGTATCAGTTTTTCTTATTCATCAATTACTCAAATATCTATATCAGTAAACTCAGTAGTTAGAACTCAGTATTCAGTCCTACCACGATGTCAGTTACAGTTACGTAGTCATGCATGTATTCTCATGTTCATGTTAGTCAGTCAGTTAGTATTGTTCATACATATGAACCAGTTGCATTTAGCCTACCTAACTTGCATACCAGTATATTCAAAGTACTAATGCATTTGTGCTATGGTGTTTTATACCATAGGTTTAGAAGCACGAGCTCAAGAGAACTAGTAGCATCCCAATTTAGCGATCAGAGTTAGCAGTGAGTCCTTATTCTTCGAGGACATGATAGTCACATAACTATTTTATTTTTCAGTTTATTTTAGTAGTCAGATTTAGTTGGGGACAAGTTCCATCAACTCCTTATTTAGACAGTTTTGAGGTTTCAGACTATAGTATGTTCAGATAGTTATCTCAGTTGTTTTGGTAATGTAATACCATTTTCAGACATTGTTCTTATGAGATGTTTATCCAGTTTAAAACTTATGGCCTTTTAGTTCATATTTTCTACATTTTTAGTTTTTTATGCAGTATACAAGTACAAATATCAGTCATGAGTTTGCTTAAGGTCTTTCGGGGTCATGAGCATCGTGTAGTGTTCCAGTTTTAAAAATCAGGTTGTTACAGAAGCTTTGAACTCTAGGGTTATTATTTGAGAGAGAATTGATGAATAATGAGCATAATAGGCTTAGAATGGGTTTAATCTTGTGTTATTCATGAATTAGAGGCTTGGGAATTGACCACAATACCTATTTTAACTTATAAATGAATCTAGAAAAGGGAACAAAACTCCCAATTTGGATAGACACCATGATGCATCACTATCATGATGGATTACTGGAAAATGGATGATTGGGAATTGGACATCCTTCATGATGCGGAGCAATTGTGACGCACCTTTGGAATGCCATTCTTTCCACTGGTGCCATGTGCCATAATCTAATTGGTCAATTGGATTTGGAAAACTAGGAAATTGGACCTCTCTGTGATGTAGTACAATCACTGAGGTCCACTAGAATTTAAAATTAGGAAATCATCCTTCACCGCGATGCGGTGACTGCCCAACTGGCACATTGCTTTACTAAAAATGACCTAACTTCTCAACCAAGTATTGGATTTGGGTGAATTTGGTATCAATGGAAAGCTTATCCAATTTTATACATAATGAAGGGTCAAAATATAGAAAATTCTACATGAAATAAAAAAGGTATTCATTTTTAAAACTTACCCTTAACATTCTAGGAATGAATTTAAGCGAGGAAAATGTACAGGGTATTACATATGACCTTGATTGTTATGATTTATAAGTGGTGGAAACTTTTTATAGTTAGAAGTGTGGATTTAGAAGTGTAGTGACAAGAAAGTGGGAATGGCGATTGATAGAAAGTATACAGATAAACTTATGCATGTTATAGATTTTGCATTATGATGATATATTTTTGTGTGTTAGTTTAGTGGAAGATAGAGAAGGGAGTTATTAATTAAGGTGAATTATTATTTGCTTTAGGT